>NW_009931333.1:54687-77831 GCF_000696875.1 Nestor notabilis | reverse complement strand
GGAATGTGGAAACTCTGGCCCCAGAAGATGTGGGCACAGATGCAGAGACAAATGTTTCACTGGGGATGACATTTTATGGATTTGTTTTCAGTAAATGAACACTCTGCAAGAGGAAACCAGCAGAGTTGTTCTGATCCCATCAGCGACAGCTCTGAGCAGGAAAAGATGATATTTAATGTGAGGCTTGTTTATGTCCCTCTCTGAATTCTAGACGTATCACACATTCTTTAATCCATAGGTGCACACAAAAACTCCTGACATCAACAATAAGCCATGATTAAAGCTTTCCAAAATGAAAGCTGCAGATTACCTACCCGTAAATCTTGTTCTTCCCCAGCGGAATGCTTCACAAAGCTCACAACAACCAGTGCAGAGCAAGCTGAGGAATGTCCTGATCTTAAGCCACAGCATCAGCAATCCCACTATTGCTATCAATAATTTTGGATATATAAATCCAATAGCCAGTATCTCCTTTGAAAGCCACCCAAAATTACTTCTATTTGTATGCGTTAAGTTGTACATGGATACAACTCATTGCTTTCCCTCAATAACCTTTACCAGAGAGTGAAGTTATTCACACTAGTGACACTGGCTATTTGCAGAGTCAGGTTTTCATTTAAGTTTTGAATGTCTTGGCCAATTTCCCATTTTCAAGTGTTTCCAGAATCAACAACAACAAAAAAATCCTGTTAGTGCAGAGAAAATGTCAAGCAGAATATTTCAGAGCCAGCAACTTTCAAAGGGGAAAAGGAACCTGGTCTTTGAAAGGACAAAACCACTGTAAGCAGTGAAGGACACCAGCAGCATTTCTAAAATCACTGTGGTGACACCTCTGTTTAAAGACTTCTGGAAAATCCTGCTGTGTTATTTCATAGAATCACAGAATGGTTTGGGTTGGAAAGGACCTTAAGATCATCTCATTCCAACCTCCAATTTCATTGCTACTTTATGTTATTTGTGCTAGAGATTTTTGTTTTGAAGTTCACATCATTTGCACTCCATGGAAAGAAGCTGCAGTAGCACATCACCATTAGTATGTCATTGAAGGGAAGTCCTTTGTGCATGAGATCAGAGCTGGGACTCTGCACCAGGGTCATAGTCTGTTTCGTGAGAGAAGGGGCATCCTGACTTGTGGATATCCTACATGGATGGCACTTGGATAAGACATGCCAACTTTACCAAGTTTACAAGGGTTTCTTGTGAAAGTCACTCATCCACAGCTAATGCATAAAGAGAAGCATGAGAAAGCCGTGCCTGCTCACCACCAGAGCAGTTCTCTCACAGGCACTGCCTGCTCAGATGCACTAATTTATGAACTGAAGAACAAAATAGCCTCCATTCATATTCCTGAAGACTGACTTTCAGATAGCAATCAGTGCGTCACTGACAGAGCCACACTTCAGTGTTCTGGAGGCCATTACCACATCAATGGCGGGGAAGTGGTCTTTCTTCTCTCTCAACAAAGCTCTGTCAATGTGGCCTCCTGGGGCATGTTCACACTACCTAGCTTCAGCTTTGTGAATCAGGAGACTCAGCTTCCCAGCCTCCAGATGCAATCAGCTCTCCCAAAAGGCAATTCAGAAGAGTCTAACTTAAGATATTACTTGAAACAATCAAGGCAAAGGCAACTCTTAAAGCGAACTTGTCACTGTACTGGGGATCCTCACAAGGAGCTTTTTGTTCCTGGGCAATGTGAACACAGCCGTGAGCTTGTGATGAGTGGCCAGGACAATATTGTGTAATGAGATACATTGACTCTGGTTTTCTCTCTGCAGCTCACTCAATCTTGCCAACACAATTTCTCGTTTAGAAGTGCAGGCACCGCTGCCAAAGGGCAGCCAGAAGACAAAAGATGTGTGGCTTGTGTGTTAAACATTGCCCGGCCAACTGCACATCCAGCTGTGTTCCACCAGCAGCATGAGGGGAGTGATGGCTCCCCTCTCTTCTGCACTTGCGAGACCATGCCTGGACATAGGGCCTAAGTCTTGGTACCTCAGTGTAAAAGAGATGCTGAAAATAGGTGCTGGAGCCCCAGACACAAGAGTAACATGGAACTGCTCAAGCAAGTCCAGAGGAGGCCATGAAGATGCTCCAAGGGCTGGAGCAGCTCGGCTCTGGAGCCAGGCTGAGAGAGCTGGGCTGGGTCAGCCTAGGGAAGGCTAAATTGGGGAATATGGGGGATTATGATCACTCTCTTAAATTTTATCATGGAGGCTGTGGAACCAGGTAGGGCCCTGCAACACCTTGTGTGACTGAGTTGGCCCTACTCTGAGCAGGAGGGCAGAGAAGAGACCTCCACTTGCTCCTTCAAGCTGAAGTTGAGCCTCTGATTCTGGAACCAGCACTGCTGTGCACTCCTCAGCACCGAGACTCATCCCCACACAGACAGGCGGTTTCTTGCAGTGACTGCTGCTTTCAAGTTCCAAGCACCTCCTGGGCAAAGAACACCCAAGATCTCATCTACTCGGAATACAGGATGGTCCTGATCGTGCTCAAGAATGCTACACAGAGATCCAAACACTTCCTGCAGTGGGAGTCCTTCCAAACTTCTGTCAGGCAGCCCCTGAGGGAAGTAATTCATCTTCATTAGATGAAGTCATCCCGTCTCCAAAATCTGCTCATAGTGCCACGGATGAGAGAAGGTGTATACAGCAGAGGTAAAGAACAAACTCTGCTTCCAAAGCAGGCTGAGATGTTTTCCTAAACACAGCATTGAACATCCTTCATACAGCCTTCCCCCCATGCACAGAGCTACGTAACAGATAGATACACTGTCTGCTGGCAATGGCTCCACTTCACAGCACATGACACTTCCTACTGCAGAGGTGAAAAGCCCTGCACATAGTACCTGACTTCAGTGAATCTGACATGATCGTTACTGCGTCCGGCTCTGAAGGTCTCAGGACAGGAAAGACATGGACCTGTTGGAGAAGGTCCAGAGGAGGGGCACAAAACTGATCAGAGGGGAGGAGCACCTCTGCTGTGAGGAAAGGCTGAGAGAGTTGGGCTGGTTCAGCCTGGAGAAGAGGAGGCTCCAGGGCAACCTTATTATGGCCTTTCAGTACTTAAAAGGGGCCTGTAAGAAAGATGAGGAGAGACTTTTTAGCAGGGTCTGTTGTGACAGGACGAGGGGTGATGGGTTTAAACCAACAGAGGGAGATTCAGGGTGGATGGGAGGAAGAAATTCTTTACAAGGAGGGTGGTGAAACACTGGCACAGGTTGCCCAGAGAGGTGGTGGATGCCCCATCCCAGAAGACATTCCAGGACAGGCTGGATGTGGTTCTGAGCAACCTGATCTAGTTGAAGATGTCCCTGCTCACTGCAGGGGGTTGGACTGGATGAGCTTTGAAGGTCCCTTCCAACCCAAACTGTTCTGTGATTCTGTGATTACCAGATTCCACTTCAGTGGCTGATCACGACATGATGTCAAAGTTTCTTGGCTGGAAAAGGCACAAGCCCGGACATAAACTGAGGTTTGATGGAGAAGGTGTGCTACTCTGCAACATTGCTCCTAACTGCCCAGGGGAACCGTCAGGCACACAATCTCCCAGATGCTTCAGGACATGGGAGGATTTAGTACCGTGGACACCACGATACACCTGTAAGATGGCAAAGCTCAGCACTGGCACTGAACCACATCACCCACCCATGTACAAATGCAGCCACTTACATACTGTCCTGAAAAAGTCAGCTTTTACTGTCTGATGTGGCAGTGCTGCTGTGCCTGAGAACGGCATTAGTGAGGGGATCCCCTCATCTCTCTGCCCCTCACTGTGGGTGTTGGTAGCCCTCAGCCAGTGCCACTTGTCTTCAGGGTCACAGATCAAGTCCACAGTGGTGTCTAGCAGTGTAGGTGTAGCCTGACGCTCTGGGGACTTTCCCAGTGGGAAGATCAGAACTTTCCTTTTTATTTTAACCCACAATTAATTAATTTTCCTCAACTACACCCTGTAACAACTCCAGGAATGCTGATACACAAAATCAGGGTGCCTTCATCTGCAATACTTGTTCTCCTTTCCACTGCTTGTCCAGGGTATGTCATAGGGTATGTCTTTAATGAGCTATGGAGTCAGGCTAACCTGATGAAAATAACCTTTGTCTGGAGAGAGAAATTACTCATGCCATCCATAAAACCAAAAATACAGTTCCTTAACGAAGGGCACTTCACCCTTCTTGCTTTCTAAGATATTTCTTTTTCCTTCACCTCAGTGTGAAGCCTGTCCTGAGGGTCTGTGTTTCTCCCTGGAATCTCTTTCTCACAATCACTGCAGAGGTGTCTTCTGAATTCCAACCTAACCCTGGCCCCAGAGCTGCTGAATATTATTCATGCCAGGGATCAGCAAAGGACCAAGGACTTGTTCTGAATACATAAGCCACGCAGTTTTGACATGCTTCCAGATTTCTCACACCTCTTGGTCCCACGATGGCAGGCTACAGATATTTTCTGGGAGCATTCCAGCACTTGGCAAGACTGAAGATGAATGAGGATGGGAAAATTGGCCAAACTCTTTCAGAGCACAAAGTAGTATGTTACTTATCACAGTAGATGCTTTGTCTAAGTCCAATAACACAGTGCATTGAAGACAAACTGGCAACCCTTATCTTCCCAATGTATTCTGAAGTAGCATTTATCTACCCGCCTTTTGTCATTATGTCACACACACACATGAACAAAGTGTCACTGTGGTAAATGGCAAATTGTGCTCTTCAGCTTAAGAAAGTGAGGGCTCCCTGCACACAAGGTGACCTGCACTGCTGCTGAGGTTCACTGCGCCTGGTCCTCACATGACCCAAGAGAATTTCTCTGGTTTCTCAAGTCTAAAAAGGTTTATACAGTCACAAAGCACGTTCATAAAGTGTCTGCAAAAGCCACCACTGCATGGCTCTACTTCAGCTTGTATCTCGAAGCAGGCAAGCCTTCATGAGGAGAATACAGCTTTGTGCTAAGGTATGAGGCTGCCTGAAGGATTGCTCTCAAATGTGATTATTCCAAAATCCAACTTAAAGGAGTGTTTGACATCACAGAATCCCAGCCTGGTTTGGGTTGAAGGAATCTTAAAGCTCCTCCAGTTCCAGCCCCCTGCCACAGGCAGGGACACCTTCCACTAGACCAGGTTGCTCCAAGCCCCTGTGTCCAACCTGGCCTTGAACACTGCCAGGGATGGGGCAGCCACAGCTTCTCTGGGCACCCTGTGCCAGCGCCTCAGCACCCTCTCAGAGAAGAGCTTCTGTCTAAGAGCTCATCTCAGTCTCCCTCTGGCAGGTTAAAGCCATTCTCCTTGTCCTGTCCCTACAGGTGCTTGTCCAAAGCCCCTCTCCAGGTTTCCTCAATCATACTACAAGGCAGGATCTCCACTCCAGCTACAAATACACAGCAAGGGGCTGCAGCAGCACCACACAACGACAGAGCCCGACACCACTGTAGAGACAGGAACAGGGAACTAAAGTACTGCTCACTACAGGACTCCAAGAGCTGCTGTCTGAAGCGGAAAAGCCTGCAGGAATGAAATCACATCGCTGTGTCTCCAGTGCTGCTGTGAAATGAACTCAACAGGTTACATGTCTGTCGGGATGGACATGGGCGGAATCCACCACAACACCTTCCCATTTCTTGTGGATAGCTTGAATACTCACCCTAACGAGCTAAACCCGTACAGCAATTAACCCAACCAGTCACTGAATTCAATGTTCCCATACCCAGTCATTACATACTGAGAATTCATAAGCTCCATATTCCTTTCTAAAATGATGTGGGGTTGCAGCACATTGACTCCCCAGCAGGGCAGGAGGATTTACTGCTTGGGTCCAGCCTGTGTCAGCTCCCCATGGCTGATGCAGCCTTCAGGAGGAAGGATCTGCAGATGGGGGAAAAGCCTCAGAAACCTCTTTCTTGTTCTCTCCCCACTTACACACTCCCTGCTCAGGTCAAGTTCCAAGTTATGAGGCCAAGCAGCAAAACAGGAATCTCCTATTACTTGGTCCCGGCTCCATATTATTTTAACTGCTTTCTATAGGGGTCCTCCTAGACCAAGATGCGTCGTTACTCTGTCCCCACTGACTCCTGATGCATGTCAGTTCCCCTCAGATCTGCATTTTCTTATGGAAATAGCTGCATGAAAGACTGGTCATCAAAGAACTCCAGGTTCTCAACTCTATCACTAGCTTAATTGAAAGGCCTGTAAGCTCTGAAGTGGAATTAAGTTAAAATCTCCTGTGTTTATTGCCAAAGAACAAAAGTAGCAAGCTAATTTCTTTGCTTTCTTTTTAACCCAGCCCAGAGCTTCACTGACCTACAAGAAGCCTGGAGAGGGGCTTTGGACAAGGGCCTGTAGGGACAGGACAAGGGGAATGGCTTTAACCTGCCAGAGGGGAGATTGAGATGAGCTCTTAGGTAGAAGCTCTTCCCTGGGATTTTGTGCTGAGGCGCTGGCACAGGGTGCCCAGAGAAGCTGTGGCTGGCCCATCCCTGACAGTGTTCAAGGCCAGGTTGGACACAGGGGCTTGGAGCAACCTGCTCTAGTGGAAGGTGTCCCTGCCCATGGCAGGGCTTGGAACTGGAGGAGCTTTAAGGTCCCTTCAACCCAAACCAATCTGGGATTCTATGATTCTATTCATTCTATTTCTAGGTCTCTGCTGCTGCTTCACTTCTAGGCAGGTTTCTGAGAGCTGCCACTGGAAGCTCTTCTCCAGGCCATGCTGGAACTTCCCACTGATGCTCACCACGGGCCACGTCATTCATCTTCCCGAGTCTCACTTCGCCTTGTGTCCACATGCTCTCCCTGGCTCCACTCTGCTTATGGATCTGTTCCAGCTCAGGCCTGCTTCAGAATACTTAGGAATCTGGGTTTAGGTTCTTTTCTCTCTAAGTACATGCTAATCTGGCATTCCCAGCAGGGGACATTTTTTCGCCTTAGGAAAGTCTTCAAAGTGAATAAGCAAAACTCTTGACAATGGAAATCCTTGCTCAGGAGCATGAACTCTTCCCATCATTAGCTTATGAAAAATAGATGCCCACAGGAAAAACATGGGTTACCACTTACTTCTCTTTTACCATGCACAAACCTCACTGGCTCATAGCCAGAGCAATAATAAAGTATCTTCCCAGGATCTTTACCAAAAGCAAAGCTCGGCAGTAGATTTTTCTCTCCTTTAATCTCTTTTGGTACATTTAAATTCCTGGTGTTTTTTGTTCTGAAGGAGAAATGATTGAGAGGGTTGACTGAATGAACTCTGAAATTCACACCCTGGCAAATTGGTCTGATTTCCTAAATCCATAATTACAACATTCCTCAGAGATATGAATTCTTTCAGCGTTAACAAGGGAAGATTAGTTTCCTGTTTCTTCCCACTTACATGGCTTCTCCGTCAAGAGGCACTTTTTTTCATTCTAAACAATCCTCTGTTTATGTGGTTCTCTTCTTGGCAGGGAACTGGTGAACTAATCTTGCCTAAAAGTATAAGACAGCCAAACTATCAATTGCAAATAGCCTTTGTGCAAGGCAGCTGATTTGCACAGGCCTTTAGAATCCACTATCGGTCCATGGAAGCACTCAGACAGGTACCGATCAATTACAGGGGTTCTAAATAATGTGGGATGATTCTTGAATAACCAGATAACTTTACTGCTGCCTGGATAAGAATGTGAGAGTGGATCTGTGAATATGTACAAGGCTTAAAACTTCAGTACAACCAGGCAAATGTAGCCCCTGCATCTGCACATCCCCAAGGATGCAGAAACTACTACGGGGCCCAAGTATCGCAGTGCCTCACGCCACAGAGCTGCAAACAAGAGTTATCTCCCACTTGCAAACAGAGTATCTGCAGAACCCGGTTGTTTCTCCTCTCCTGCTAACACAGGATGCATGTCCCATACTCTTCTTGGCCTTTACCTGTTTCTGCTGGAGACACCAAGGTCAGTGCTCTGGATAGGGCTCCCTTTGTCTTGGAGCAAAAGAAACATCAGGATTTGCTTGTTTTAAGTGAAGCTGTCCCAGTTTTTCCTTTGTGGTATCCAATCTTATAGCTGGTGCAGTTTGGAGTCAGGAACAGGAATCCTGGAAATTACTATATTAGACTCCTGATGTAGATCTTAAGGACCTTGTATGTACTCCATGCTCCTATAAGGTTTTGGATGATAGTCCTTCACACATTGCTTCCTACTAATATGCTTCTCCCATTTGGCCGAATTAAACACACCACCAGGGCACATCAGTGGAGTCTAACAGCTTGCTGATGCTCTTAGCTCTTTAATCTAATACTGACCTCTTAACCTGCAGCCATAAGCCAATTAGCCTCTTTTTTATACCATACCAAATCTCTTTCTGATGAAGTTGTGCTGTCGAATGAATCTATGCTAGTGACAGAAATGTAATTACACTGCTTAGCAGCAACCTAGCCCTGCCTGGCTGCAGGGGGTTAGGGTCAGAAAGCATCTCTAACATAACACCACCATTTAAAGGAGATTTTTTTCTCCCCAGTGTGTTCTCTACAGTTTCCTCTCTTCACTCTCCAGTATTTAATATAGGCACATAAAGGCTATTTGGCCACAGCTTTTAAAACTGAGGTCCTGTGCTTTCAATGGAACTATTTGCCAGTCCCTCGGTGAAGCAGGAGGCAGACACCCAGCTCCCGTAAGCCTCTGCTGAATCCCCAGAGCTTGGCCCTGCAGATCCATACTTAATGTGAGCTGATTTTCCACAGTGCTTGAGTAAACGCATCTTCCATCGGTCCAGGCCAATTTCCTGTCTGACTTTTTAGGATGTTTTTGATAACCTGGTAGGCAAGGGAAACCAGCAGCAATTCTTTTTGGCTTCTTTGCACCCACTGTAAAATTCCATCAGAATCCATTAGTATATTTGTGCTCAACTACAGTTCACTTATCTAGACATGGCTGAACTTGTTACAACTAAAACTACCATCATTATCATTAGCACACCAGATCTTACAGAAAATAATCCTCTCTAAGCCACGCAGGAGGCACATTTACATTAACTGTCTATCTCATCCTCTGATAGACTCTTCTTTAGATAGTCAGCCATGGAGCACACTGCATGACTGGCTTTTCCCATGTATTTTTCCCCCAACAGCTGGGGGTTTGTTAAACGAGAAGTTCCCATTTCTTTCAGCCCAACAGTGCTAACTTCATTAGTACAGATGCATGTTTTACTGCTCTATCCAGCAAGCAGAATGTAACTGAAGAATTACGTTATGCTTTTCCTGAGCCAGTCACAGATGTGCCTGTTTTCTGTATCAGCTCTATCAGTAAGGCCTTTTGCTTTGCAACTCTGCTCTTATTTCAGCTATCAATAAATATATGACACCGTTTACAAACTGAACTGCAATATAGAAGGAAATCTATACTTTGCTGCTACTTTTATTGTCCAGTTTTCCATGGTTTAATATTCCCTTAGGTACAATATACTTTTACATCACATTGTGTCTGTATGTTCTTCTCAGAGACCTCCAACAAGAACACTAAATCTAAAGAAAAAGGCACAGGGCAAAAGCAGAGGCATTGTCAAAACACTCCCACCCGCACTGAGCTTCTGGTCAGTCCCTGAACAGAGGACAAAATGCAGGAAGAGGAATGAAAAGAGCAATGGGAGCAACAAGTGGACACTAGGGAAATAAAACCTGCCAGTTCTCAACTGATAGAAAGCAATTCCTGTAATCCTGGCTTCACAAGACAGACACCAGATCTTAAACCTGTCACTGGTCCAGGTCTAAATTCCATCTATTTTGCAAAAGGGAAAAAAAAAAGCCAACTAAAAACTTCTCTTTTTTAAACAGCAGCTGTTCAGAAGCTGCTTAAAGCTGTGGAGAGACAAATGCAATTCTTTTGCAGATACCTTCACAGGCAAACTGCAGACAAAAGAGAGACCAGGAGCAGCTCCTGCATATTTATCCACACACCCATACTCAGAGCTACCTGGGCTCCAGGGGGACTGCTCCTCAGCTCAAGCACCCTGCAGCAGCAACACCAGTAGAACCATGAACATTTATTTCAGCTGATGATTCCTCCCTGAGACTTTAAGGGCCAGAAGGAACAAAATCAATCACCCGCTGGTTGTAATTTCCTGCTAAAAGAGGGGCCATAAATACTAGGGAGGGACTCCCACAACGCCTGGTTAAACTAGTTTTGGTTTCTACCTTCCAGGAAAAGAGCCAGTCGAGATTTTACGTCTGAGTGATGAAATCCATTATATCCCTGACTAAACAGTTCACTCAAACACAGAGAGAAAGATAATTTGACATGCAGACTTCTCCCCAAAGACATGTCATTTATTATTCACCTCCTGAATATCATTCCCATTTGCATTGCACACATTGCTTCATTCCCTACAGACACTAAGTTCCTCACGCTACAGGGATGTGGCTGTACTCAAAACAATCTTGAGGCAATTTAAAGGTTTGCCTAAACTCGGGAGTCCCTGGGAAGGACGCTCCATGTGGATAGCTGCAAAGTGGCCTATTTAACCTCTTGTCCTTATTACAGATTCCTCAGAGCAGGATTAACTGGCCAGGTGTTCTGGCCACAAACACTATAAACAATAATTGCATTCTGCCCTCTAAATTCCTCTTAAAAATTACCTCCTTGAGCACAACAACTACTGCATTTGATTCCAGAAGTGGTTCCATTTTCATTGAGTTCAAAATGGTCCTGTACAAACAGAGCACATGAGGATCTTGGCAGGGATTTTTGCCAGCCAGGAATCAATTGGTTAAATAAATAAGATTACAACAACTCCTTGCTGCAGTGTCAGATAATTTAAATCTATTAAGGACCAGGAATAGTCAAACTTTTTCCAGTGTACTGCACATAAAGGAGGACATTTTGCTTCTATGCCTTCTGTTTGGGCAGATTTCTGATTATTAGCTGAATATTATCTGTAAAGTAGCATAACAACCCTAGAATGGCAGTGGAACTGGAGTTATACACTTGCTATGTGTTGCCAGCGTCTTCCCCGGGGTCACGCAGAGCAGGAGCTGGCACAGTGTTTGATTTTCATGGTCAGAATCTTAAAATAAGTCTGTTATCTCATTGTCACGGCTGGAGGAGGAGAGGAGATTAACTGCTGCTGCCTCTCCCAGTGCTGAACGTGGGGAACAGCTGGCTCCAGGGCTCAGCTCCTGCCTTCTCATGCAAGACCAGAGCAGACAGCTCCAAAACAGGGGCCTGAAGAAGAGCAAGAGCCACTCCTCCAGGTGTTGCACCCCGGTGCCCTTCTCTTTTTGCACAGGCCAAGGCAAAAGGCAGGGTGTTTCCAACCATTACCTGGCAAAGGGCTGGCTGAGCAGTCACAGCTCATGATGAGCCCAAAATCAAGTACCATCTTTTCAAGCATCAGCACTTTTCCTAAGCATTGATAGTGGAACATTTTAAGATTTCTGCATTTGAAGATCAAAGGGTTTCTCCATGCAAACACCAGCACAGAAGGTTGTTTGATTTAGCAACAAAAGACCCTTTGGCTCAAGGTCAGTAAAAGTGGAAGCACCATTTCTACCATGTCACTGTCCCAGGCACCTTGCAAAGCAGCTGATTAGAACACTGACAGTTCTAAATCAACTAACTTATTTGTTTTAACCCTCCCAACACTGATTCTAGTTATTGCCCCAAAGGAAGCTGTGCACCATTACCCTGTTCAGCTCTACAGGAAAAGGAATTTCATGCAGGAAGTCCAAATAAAGACACAGACCTAAGTACCCTGATGTAACATTTTAAACTGTTCTGGTTAGCTCTGCTGCAGCCAAAATATTCCCTGCAAAAATACTCTGGATGTTAAAATCATTGAGCAAGTGTTTGCCTTCTGGGCTGTAACCGCTCAGAAATACCCAAAATATGCTGTTATTCCCCCTGTGCAACTACTCCAACCTTTCCTCATCCAGCTGAGACTGTCTCCTGTGGGTGGCATCAGGGCCTCAGAGCTTCCCAGCAGTGCTCTCCTCACATGGATGGAACAGTGCCCATGGGGAATGGACCAGACCTGAAGGGGTGTGGGGCTCCTTTGCACTAGTCACACGATCACAGACTGGTCTGGGTTGGAAGGGACCTTAAAGCTCATCCAGTTCCAAACCCTTGCCACAGGCAGGGACACTTTCCACTAGAGCAGGTTGCTCCAAGCCCCATCCAACCTGGCCTTCATCAACCAATAACCTTAATCAACCAAGCTGAGCCTGAATGGCACAATTGCAAGATCACCCCCAAAAACATCAGTGAGAACACTGCACACAAAAGCAGTGCAGCAAAGTACCAGACCCTCCTATTCCCAAGTCCTCTGTTAAACCAGGAGAATTTCACATCACCAAAACACGTGTATGGTGCTGAGATGTCCTCAGGCACCACAGAATGGTTAGGGTTGGAAAGGACCAGCTGCCACCTGAGAAGGAAGTGCTCCTTGGTAGATCACGTCACATTGCCTCATGCAAGTATCTCAGATACTATCCAACACCTAAAACACCGGCAGAGGTGATATCAGCAGTCGGAGCTGCTGCCCTGCTATGCTCCTCCTAGATATAATTGTTCTGTGTGATCACTTTCTGAGTGGCTGGCAGATGATTGAAAAATACCTTCCATGCTTTTCAGTCTCAAAGTGATTTTGTCCTGCAGAAACAGGGTACATTCCAGGGAAACATCAGCATTCAATGAGCCCCTCCTGCTGCTGGCCAAGTGCTCTCTGCAGTCACTGGCAGGACTACCCTTCCTGAATGCATCTGATCAGAGCCATGTACCGCCTGCTCTGTGCTTGCTCTACCCAATTCACACATCTCTATGCACCTGATTAAAGCTAGGACCAACATGAAGCATGCAAAGATGGAAGCAAAGGGGCATACAGCAAAGCAGACAATTGGCTCATGCTCTGCCTCTTTTTTTCCTGCCTATCTACCATCAATACCCTACACACGTTCCCCTCTGCTTGTGAAGACAGGCACTGTCCCGAGGATTTCCAGGCAGCTCGGGAGCAGTTAGGCAAGCTAATGAATAGTAATGCAGCTGGCACTGGGCAAGAGAAGTGCCCTTCCCCTCCCTCTGCCCTCCAGGCATCTCTGTTTGGAGCACAGGATACAAAGGGTAGCTCTCCCCGGGGCTCACCAGGCTTTGCCAACATGCAGTTGTGATGAGGGCAGTTTCCCCAGGGTATGAAGACCTTTCAATGCCTTTGCTTCCCCTCCTGCCTCCTCTGCAGCCACAGCCCGGACAGCGCAGCAGCAGCACAGGCGCTGGCAGGCCGAAGGGGCAAAACCAGTTTGCTACAGGGCTGGAAACAGGTTCTGTTGGCCCCACAATTAACTACTGAGTTTTGCCTCTTGTAGGAGCACTCAGGATCACACCTTCGATTCATCCCACAGGGCAGGAACGGGAAAATTCTGCACTTGTACTGCTCAGGATGAGCAAAAAGAAATCCTAACCCAGGAATGTGTATTGGCAGCCACACTGAACGTGCCATGGCCAGCACCACTGAACACAGAGGGACACCACGTCCACCAGGGCTTTGGCATCTATATCATTTGAGTCTTTTGTAACAGCTGCAGCACAAATGAACAGAAGTGGGCTTTAAACCCATGAAGGTTTTCAACCTCTTTGGACATTTTAGATATGAGGCAGAAGCTCTTCCCTGTGAGGGTGCTGAGGCGCTGGCACAGGGTGCCCAGAGAAGCTGTGGCTGCCCCATTCCTGGCAGTGTTCAAGGCCAGGTTGGACACAGGGGCTTGGAGCAACCTGCTCTAGTGGAAGGTGTCCCTGCCTGTGGCAGGGGTTGGAGCTGGATGGGCTTTAAGGTCCCTTCAAACTAAGCCAGTCTGGGATTCTGTGATTAAAATTCAAAAAATTATCCAGAAATTCTCGCTGAGAGTTTGCCATGGTGGAGTCTTTGGGGAGTTTTTGTTTCCTGAGCTTACACTGCATCCTATCTTCTGCCTCCTACCAGCACAATGTCTTTAATACTGCATCTCCAGGCAGAGCTTGGGAGAGAGAAATTGTCTGTGAGCCTGAACTAAACATTCAAATGGACACACAACTCTCTCCAGCTCCACAAGGAGCCTGACGGATTTTTTTGGTCAAAACATGTCAGGTCACATATGAAGCTCCGAGTGGGAAGTTAAGCCTTTCCCTCATGTAAACCCCCACCTTTCAAACACAATGAAGTCCTGAGCAACCTTAGTTTTTGTCCTGAAGACCAGAACTTGCTCAGAAATTCCTGCTTTGTAACTTGTCCTTTGTTTGGTGCAGCCTCACTGCCAGCAGAAGCCGACCTGCATATGAGACTACTTCAGTCTCCTCCAGATGCACAGGTACAGATTCTAATCACTTTGAAGTGATGCCAAAGACAGTAATCTCTGATTGGACTGAGAGGCAGGACTGATAAGAGGCAAGTTTAAGCACCACTCGTGTGATAATTACATAGTTGTAAAAACTGTACCAGTTGGCAGTACACAGAAAATACAAAGTTTGGAATACTTTGGGAAAGCAAAGACAGGCTTCTGTCAGAGACCAGCATGGAGCTGAGCTCTGTGTGGTTCTCTAGGGAGCTCTCATAGCAGGTACCAAACAAGCATTCTTCAGAGAGCACTGATTCCCAAGCGTCCTGTCTCCACAAGTGATTGACACGATCTGCAGCCAAGATCTCCCTGAAACTGGGAGGGTGCTCCTACTGTCCACCATCAAACCCTTCACTGCACACACCAAAGTCCATCCAGAAGTTGTGAGGAAGATGTTGGCTATCATTTCATGGCTAATCTCATCTCAGGTCTTGATCCTGCAATGGACCAGATCTTGTGATAACCTTCAAACTTGTGAGGACGAAAAGGAACCCTGAAAAGTTATTTCACTGGGTAAGATCACCGAGATCAAGAGGCAAGACCCCTTTCCTTTCCTCACAGAGCCTGGCCTCTCGCATGGGTATGCTTGATAAACTACACACAGAAAAGGAATATTCACCACTGAAAATATAGTAGGTTTAACATGCCATGCTGCTGGGCATTCTATCAATGGTCTGCCTTAAAAAACACATCCTCACACCTTTTGAATTGTTCTTTTTACTTCTGACCCATAACAGAGAGAATACCTCATGAAGACAGGCTGAGAGAGCTGGGCTGGGTCAGCCTGGAGAAGACTCCTGAAGGGGACACCTTAGAGCAGCTCCCAGTGTCTGAAGGGGCTCCAGAAAACCTGGAGAGGGGCTTTGGACAAGGGCCTGTAGGGACAGGACAAGGCGAATGGCTTGAACCTGCCAGAGGGGAGATTAAAACGAGCTCTTAGGCAGAATCTCTTCCCTGGGAGGGTGCTGAGGCGCTGGCACAGGGTGCCCAGAGAAGCTGTGGCTGGCCCATCCCTGACAGTGTTCAAGACCAGGTTGGACACAGGGGCTTGGAGCAACCTGGTCCAGTGGAAGGTGTCCCCGCCCGTGGCAGGGGGTTGGAGGTGGAGGAGCTTTAAGGCCCCTTCCAACACCAACTGGTCTCTGACTTTACAATGATTCTGTATTTAAAATTCAGTCATTTGGTATGCACACACAGTGCCCAAGATCTCAAGTGCATGAGACTGTAAGTTATCAAAGGCCCACACTGACCATTCCAATGGATTTTCAAAGGCAGATTCCAGCCAATGGTCAGAAATCCTTAATGGCTGCAGAATACCAAGTGAGAGGAGTTACAGAAAAGGAGCAATCACTCCCCATGAGGTTGCAATTCCACAGGGATATCATGATCACATAAATCATCACTAATGTCCTGTTTACCCTGTATTTTCTTGACATTTCATTGTCACATATGTATTTATTGTGGTACCAGGCCAAAACGTGGTTTTCTGAACTCTCCCATTCATGCACCAAGAAAAAATAACATACTGCTACCCTTCTTCCTGTGTTAGTAAGATTACTTGTGTCCCACAGCACAAGAGGTAGAAGTCACAGTATCAACAGTCACCCAGTAAAGCTGCTGCAAATGATCCGAGTGGAGCATGCAAAAGGAATCTAACATTTGTCCTGATTTACTCACACTCCTTGTTAGCTGTCTGAAGAGAACTCTCTTTTCCCCTCTCCTTGTAAGTGACATAACTACCAGTGTTCACTTACAAATCAGTGCAGGAAAGTAAAGGAATGTACTTGATAATCTTATTAAATGCTCCAGCCAAACATCAGGAATTAAAACATCAATGTTCTTCCTTGCCCTCCCCTGCATGTATGATTTTGCTGTATGCAACTGTAAAATTGTAATAGCAGGACTACAATATCCAAAGCTGGATATTCTGAACATCTTAAAATCACATGTCCAAGCAAATAACCCTGAGGAAATGGGAGTGGGAAATCCATACTCACCTGGACGTGATCTGTCCAGTTCTCCTGAGACATGGTTTTCTGGAAAGACAAAATTACTTCTGAGCTGTCTTTGAAAAAAATAATGCTGCTGCATAGAGCAAGCTGAAATTTCACACACATCTTCCACACTGGCATCAACTGTGCTTGAGGAATGTGTTCTGGAGCACATGGGAAATCTCTGCTTCTCAGATGTCACCAGCTGGGGCACAGCACAAAAACAGCTCCAATGAAGTAATTCAGACAACTGCTACACTACATGGACAAAACCCCTCATCTGCCCAAGTACACAGGCAATGGCAGGACCTCACCCAGGAGTAGCCTGAAATCTCATTATTAGCTGGAGCTGGGCTCATCTGCACTAAATGGATCACCTTAACAACCCTCTGCAAAGTGCAGCCATTTCTGAGTGCCTCAAGGCTCACATGGTGCTCTTGGAATGACAGAGACAGCACTGAGCGAAGCTGAAACAGGGCGTGCTCTGGGGGAACATGTGGATCACTGCTGCTGCCTTTACCTTGGATTTGCAATATGTCCATAGATTGCTCACCTCAACAGCTACCCCAGCAGAGCCATCCCCACAGGCTCCAGTAATGGAAGTTATCTCAGGGATCATCTGCAAGGCTGAGCCTTCAAAATACTTCTCTCAACAGCCAAGTCATGAAAAATCCTCTGGAAACATGAGGTTTTGGAAACCCATAGGATAAAATCCTCATTCCAACGCAGCTCAGAGCCAACCTTCAGGAGAAACCAGGATGGCACCTTCTCTCCACTCTGCCAAGAACATGGGCTGCCTGAGACTGACCAGCCAGTGAGGCCTGAGCCTCCCTCCACTTCTGGCAGAGGTAACAAGGATCACTAGAGCCACTTCATGGAAAGGTACAAGAGTAAATAGGGAGTAAAAGACTCAAAGTAAACGTCTTTGAGATATACAAGCATGTAATTTAAATACTAGTGATATAAAGGAGGCATTTAACCAGCTGAGAATGGTAAACAGAGAACACGAAATTGCTCTCAGAAGAAGGGACTGTGTCCAGAAACAGCTGCCAAATGTACCTTAATGGAAGTAACCAGCCAGCTTGGATACTTTAAACCAAGCAAATACTCCAAAACAAAGGAAGTGGAAGGCCAAAGAGAGCAGAACACCAGATCAAGAATCCATTCCACTCTGCTAAGCAAATACACCTGGATAAATGCTCTTTGCTCTTTCATTGCAGATGACCAAGCTCTCTAGAATGATGTCATCCAACATTAAAGCTTTGAGATGCAGGATGCTGAAAGACTCAGTCCTCCCCAGGTCTTCTGTAAATGGGTCTGGCAAGCAGCAAAGGCAGATCAGAGCCTTCACTGATGGACCAAGAGGTCCTGGAAGCAGAACTGGCTGTGCCAGAATGGTGTCATCAGGTCACCACCACTCAACCCCATCTTCATGTTCAAAGAACTGGGGGGTAGAGGATCAGAAAAAACGCATGGATCTGCCTTCCTCTGTCAGAACATCAAATGAATCCTCTTTGAACACAAGAACAGGCACTTCTGGAGGAGGTGTCTCATTTACTGAAAACTGTCTCTCTGAAGACTGGATCAGGCATTCTGTAGGAACACCTGAACAACCTGTTGGGTTCTGTTAAAACTGTCAAAAAAGCTTCTTGTATCTACAAGCAGAAAGTCTTCCATGACCTGCAGGTGAAACACCAGCCCATGTTTGGCCAGTACAGCTTGATAATGCAAAATTCAAGACATGGAAACATTTTGCTAGGATATTTGCTCTCTTGTGGTCCTTGTTATTCACAGTCCAATTGATAGACCTGGATACAACACGTGCAAGCTGTTTTTTCCAGAAGAGGCAGAATAAAACCTTACTCTCAGCTGGTACAATCTGTTTCCAGGCACAGGATAATGATGAATGCCAGCCTGGCAAGAGAAGCACTGAAACTGCCCCACTAACAAGAAGAGAAATGTGCTCCCCAGCGCAGTGTGCTCAAGAGCATCCAAAGGGCAGTGGTTTGGCTCAGTACACTAATGCGAGGGGACGAGAAACCACAGTGAAGTAATTCTGCAGAGAGTCAGCCTCCAAGCTGCCTCCTAGAAACCTGCTCCTTTGGAAGAACTAATGGCATCTTCTTATTTCTATAAGCCTTCAGTGCCAGGACAAGTACCAGCATATTTGGAAAGAGAATTTGGAGGCTGGACAAAAGAAGGGGAAAGTACTACCAACTTTGCTCAGCAGTAATATGGCTGTTAGCACAAAAATGCTTCCATGGCAAGTTTGGGCCATACCTATCACAGCCAGGCCACAAGTACCAAAGCAAAGTGCCTACAAAGAACCCAGCACTGTGAACTGCCTAAATCCTAGTGTTAAAAAACCCAACACAAAACCCCCCAAAACCTCCCTAGCCAATATGCTCCTGCTTATCTGAGACAGCTGAGAGAAAATGCATGTGTGGAGAGCATACCCTGACCTACCTAGATGTGTCTCAGAACACTGCTGAGGATGCTGAGGTGAACCAGCACCCAACTCTGCCCAGTCACCACACCCAGTCATTAGGATATGAATGGACACGCAAACTATTCACTTAGAACAAACAGGCCCAACGGCAGATCCATGGCATTTCTACACGATAATCATCACAATGAAAGCTTGCTCATGTACTATCAATACATTCGAATCATATCAATTATGTTATTAGAAATGCAAAAGAAACAAAAAGCCTCATTCACACCCATGGCACACAGTGCAGAAACGTACCTCAACAAATCTCTTGTAAAAGAGGTATTTCAGAGTTCTCAAGTGCCGCTGATTTATGACATTGGGGCAGAGAGCTGGAAGAAAGAGAAAGACATTTGAGTACACAACACAGCTAAATTCCTTGAAGTTTAACTGTCTAGACATGCCATTTTTCCTTCCCCAGTTTCAAACTGGGTACGTGGAAAGCAGGATGCCATCACACTTGGAACAATGATGGACAGACACACACATTGTCAGCTTAACTGTTATTTACACTCTAACCCATGATTAGCAATGCTAATCCTTGGTTCTGATGTCTCTGGTTCTACCACCTTGCAATGATAGATGCACTTGCTGGTTCAATATGCTTCCTAGTCAATGACTTCACACCTTTAATTAGGTGGTATCCTCCTAGAGGCACCACCTCCAGTCTCTAGAGGCTGTGCTATTTTGATTTAATTGGAACCTGTGCTGTTAATTCATTGAAGCAGTTTTGAACATGTTACTCAGGATGTAAACTTATGGCTAAAGTTTATCCGATAACATACATATCCATGAGAGAGATTCCATCTCCATACACAGCGGGAGGTGACTATTGTTTTGCTGAGCTAGCAAGCAACAGTTGTTGTTATTATTTTTATTACTGTCATCTTCATTAGATAGGCCTCATTAGAACTGCAAAACCCAAGATCATCACACAGCACCTTGTTTTGAAATCCAGCACAAAGAGAGATAACGTAGAAGATAAAATACATTAACCAGGATTAGCATATGTACATGTCAGTTCTTGCTGGATGCTGGTACGCATGTACAAGGAAAAGTTTAACCAAATCATTCACTGGGGTTTCAGTGGCTAAACCCATCTCACTGGTAGTCGGAAGGAGCAGGACCAGCAATTGGAAATGGTGACAGAAACCAGTAAAGCGAAAGGAAAACCTCCTTTGACTCAACGTAGACCAGGAGAAACCGGTTTTACCAAGTCATAGCGCCTCAGAGCTTTGCACTCCCCCTGCCCCACACATGTGGCCATGCCTGAGGAACAAAAACTGAGAATGAAGACTGAATACCAGCCCCTGAATCCAGAGGGATGGGAATTGATGCCCCACAGGTTACAGCAGCATCACACCATAACTTTACCATTTCCACCTCAAATTGAAATGTTGGAAGCTGTTATTTTTAAGCTCATCTTCCACAGTGTGACACCCTATCCTTACCCTCAAAGGATATGAGGAAATTATTGCAATTATCTCACTGGATATTAACCCAATAAAGAGTGATTCTTTCTTCTGGGTATTATCCCGATACCCAGAGGAACAATCAGCAGCTCATGGAAAGCAACACTCCTTAAAGAAGGCAAGATCAACATAAGAGTTAATAATGTCATCGCGTAACTTAAAGATTTCAAAGCACTTCAGAAAGGAGCAGAGCACAACTGCTTTGGGTCACCCAGGAGATCCATTGAGCTTAGAGGAAATATCCAAAGCCCGGGACTTGGCAGAACTGAGGGATTTTAAGTGCCCGGGTATCTGTGAGGGAAGTAGGACAGAGCACCATGGATGGACTGGAACAGTTTTGAAGCCGTAAGTGGCGTTTTCTATTCTGATGGAGCAAAAGAACTGAGTTTGAATTCAGTTTTCTATATTTGATTACAAAACTTGAGAGGGACTGATCAAAAGCATGAGAATGAAAGGTCACTTGGCAAGAGACAACGAAATGAAGAATTCAAAGCTCTAAGGAAGAACAGCAAAATCCAACAAGATAGACTTCAGTAAACTTAGAGAACTGGCAGGTAAGATTTCATGTGAAAATACTTTCTAAGCAGTTAAGAAGGGCTGGCAGTCGAAACAGTGGAAGTGAAGCAGGAGACCTAACTGCTAAATCAGAAACCTTTACTGATCTCAGTCCCAAGAAAGAAGTTAAAAGAACATGGAAAGTGGATCACATGCATACAGAAGAACAGGACAAACACATAAACTTAGAAAGGCCAAATTAAAACATGAGGTGCCTCTACCAAAAGCCATAAAGGCAAAAGATTCCATCCAGCCTCCTGGAGGAAAAAAACCAAAGCAATGAAGACACAACAAAAATGAAATGGCAAGGCTAGAGGAGAACTGGCAGAGGTGGTACAGGAGATGGCAAACTTTCCACCTTGGAGGTCTTTATCAACAGGTTCCATGTTCATCAGGGACTGTAGCAACATGACAAAGGGGAATGGGTTCAAACTTAAACAGGGGAAATTTAGGTGAGATGTAAGGAAGAAATTCTTTACTGTGAGGGTGCTGAGGCGCTGGTACAGGGGGCCCAAGGATGTTGTAAATGCTCCATCCCTGGCGGTGTTCAAGGCCAGGCTGGACAGAGCCTTGGGTGACATGGTTTAGTGTGTGGTGTCCCTGCTCATGGCAGGGGGGTGGAATTGGATGATCTTAATGTCCTTTCCAAACCTAACTATTCTGTGATTCTATGCTCTGTGTGTATCAGCAGTACCTGAAGGAGCTCCTTTGACTTTGGGGCAGGAGGGTGATGCAGGTGGCACTGCAGAGTCTTTGCCAGATCTTTACCCTGCCATTTCATGACCTTCTATCTACACTTTACATCTGCAGAAATCAAAGTGCTTCAGGACAGAGCAACTCATTTAGCTGAGTGAACAGGAGTCTGAACTCAGGTCTCCTGAGCCAAAACCAATGTTAGAGCAAAAGACAACATCCTAAGCTCTCCAGAACAGGAACCATGCCTCTATTCAGTGTTTGTACAATGGGGGTTTGGGATCATGACTGGCTTGTGGAGCACTAGTGGAATACAAATGGTATGAGAGCACCTCTTTGGGCATGTGTTAACTTTTAACCTGACAATTGCACCAGAACAGTGCTTCGTCTGAGCCATACTGCACACCTGGGACTGACTCAGGAGCAAAAATCCCAGTCTGCTTTTGGCCGTTAGCAGAGCGTCAATGGCCACCAGCAACACAGAGGAAGTAAGACTGAAATCCATCTGTCACACAGGGTATGAAACCCGCACTACACACTCATCTCACTCCTGTTACATGGGTAAGATGTGTCTGCTGGGGACATGCAACACATTTTTAGGTGTGGTGTGTGGCTACCACTCCCAGGTGACACACGATGCCTCCTCAGCTGGGATGTGGACCCAATCCTCTCTTTACACTGCCCTGAGAGCTTCTTTTCCTTCCATTCACAATAAGGCCCCTTCACCCTGGCAGAACAGAAGATGCCAGAAAAAGCACACCTTGTCTGGGGACAAAGTAAAGGAGCCTGTTCTTAATAAAACCATGGTACCTGAAATGCAAGAGGCTTTTACCCCAGTATTGCTAAGGACTGCAGGGACTCCCCTGAGAAGCAAGCTGGGCATTACTCTCTCATGTATTATGAGCTTAGTCCCCAAGTGTGAATTAGCGGAGGGTGAGGCCTGACTGAAGAAAACCTCGTTTTGTTGTTGCTTCAAAGATGCATTGGTGCCTTTCATCAAATGCTCTGTGCCACCACAGATCAGGGGCAGCAGTCCTCAGGTGAAACAGCAGAGGCCCAAGGTACCCCCAGTCTCCCGAGCTACCTGCCCTAGTGACTGGAGGAAGAGCAGAAAGCACAGCACAAGGGTTTGATCTATGCCTAAAGGGAAAAATGCCCTGGTGTGGTCTTTAGACACGTGTCTGGATATGATGAATTCATGCTCAGAACTGCAAGGATGGGGTCAGCTTTTCCAGCTCAAAGATTGGAGCTGCTGGCCAGCTTGTCTTGGTCTAAAGCAGATCATCTTCTATTGCCTGTACTTGAGTAGATAAAAATGTACCTGAGAAGGTAATGGCCCCAGAAAGGACGCTATGTTCAACCCCCTCTCCCTCCAGCTTGACTCTGCAGCCACTGCAGCCTCATGAATGGCTGGCTACTATCTTCAGATATCCAAGCCTAGAGGTTCTCAGTCACAGTGCTCTGTTGAGATGTGCTGGTATTTAACACGAGAGCTAAAACACTCTGAAGGAAAATCACCATGGAAGTAGGGGGAAACAACCCTTGTAAAGCAAATGCAAAGGGAAGGAATAACCTTCTGCTCTGTTTTAATGAGGAAAGGGCAAAAACATCTGGAATTTCCTCCT
>NW_009931333.1:42318-54656 GCF_000696875.1 Nestor notabilis | reverse complement strand
CTGTGGAGTTCTAACAGTCATTCCCGGCTCTCTAACAGAACATCGTTTGAAAGTGCCCAGTGTAGACTCCCACAGTCCTGCTGGAGCTCTCCCTGGTGACAGCCCTGGGTTGTGCCCGCAGCTCTCCAGGATCTGAGGACAGTGGTGCCCCACCTGAGGAGATGGATAGGCTGCTGAGCAGCCCTCGTCTGCCCTCTGCTGCCCCAGCACTGAGGCAGTGGGAACACGTCACCAACCAGAACCGGGGCTTAGTGAGGAAGGTTCACAACAGATGGAAATGAAAGATTAAACCAAAGGGATAACCTGGTGGTTCTCTTAATTTATGCTAAAAAAACCCCTTGGTTTAAAGAGTCTGGTAGAAACATCTGCACAGCATTTAAACCTGGAGGTGCTCAGCTGACTTATTACACTGCTGCAGAACAACTGCTCACTGTGCATTCAACTACCGTCTCTCTTGTAGAACACCACTATTATCTGCATTATTGTCACACAGGCAGTAAGGCCCAGTTTTTGAGGACAACTGCACTTTCAGAGTGGTGTCATTTGTACCTCATACCCAATGAATTTTCAATGGGAACTGCCACTGAACATTCTGCGCTGCACCAGCTGTGCAAAGCACAGCAGAAAACAGCCTCAACCCCTCGGTAGGGTCTGTGCCCTCACCTCTGAGAACTGTTCTGACTGACACTTGAATTTGTAAATCTAAGTCAGGCTCATAGGGGCTCCAAAGAGTAATAAGGAATTAGCCTGCAAAAGCTACAGGCTCATTACAGCAGAGCATGCTGACCCACGGGTGAGAAAAGACTGTAAAACCCAATTTCCTCACATACCATTTCTGCCCAACTTCTTCCTTCCTCACTAAAGCAAATTAAATGGAATCCACACACAGTTTACTGGGACACCTTTGGGAACTGGCAGAAAATCTTCCGCTTACCAGATGTGTTAACAGGAATGGTGGAACACAGTTCAGAAAAAGAAGCGGTGGAACTGATCTAAGATGATGCTTTTCTTTTGCCCCTAAGATTCCAGATCCTTTTTACATTGGACCAACCTCCCATTTGTCTCCAAAACTTAAGACTGGCAGTTCATAGGAGTGTTTCAGATCTTAGCAGCTGATCAACACCTAAGTTTTGCTTAGGAGTCAGTGAAATCTAATGTGCATGTAAAAGTGAGCTCAGGCAGTGAAATATGAAAGTAGATTTGGAACTGCAAGAACTGAGTCACACAGAAGTTTGCCTTCTCATACCAAGAAACCCTGTCCTCCTCCAGCCTTTCTCACTGAAAGCCACTTCCCTCTTGTGCTGCTGCTCTCAGCCTCTATCAGCAAGTAGGAGTCATGAGTGAAGAGGAGATAGAAAGCAGCAGAAGACTGCAGCACTGAACAAGCCCACAATCAGGTTAGGTAACATAGGGTGAGTTTTACCTCACTGCTAGCTTTTGGTGGAGCTACTGAGAACCAGAGAAATGGGGGGTTAATCTGTATGGTTTACCTAACCTGCTTCCTTTCTGTAGGCTCCTTCCTCACAGTCAGATTTACTTCCAGTAAAGAATGGGGAAAGAACACCCAGAAATCCAGAGGAAGGGAAGGAACAGAGGTGAGAAGAAAGGAAAGCCATGTTATTCCAGCTGCCACCATTTCCCAGTTCAGCTCAAGCAGGACCAGCACTACAGCAGAAATTCCTCCATAGGCATTCATCCCTTTCCAAACCATTTCAAAGGAGAATAAAACAGCCACAGTTTAGTGAAATGTGAACTTCTGCTCTGAATTACATGTGTTATGTAAAAAATAAACTCCTACTTTCATATATGGGGTGCGAGAGTCATTGAGCACTGGTTTTAGCTGTCCCAAATCTGGCATCTTGAATAAACCAGAAGCCCACATCCGCTCTCACATCAGCAGAGGTGGACAGCCCTATCTAACAAGTCCCTCTCCTGCACTGCAAACACTGCAGTTTGCATGGGATAAGTCACTCTCTGGAAGTGTAGGCAGGAATGGGATCCGTATCTACCTCAAGGAACCTCCTCCCCAGTGAACGTGGTGTGGAGGACCAGCAATATTTGGCTCTTATTATCAGCACCATCTGGGACACCATCACCAGGCTGAGGACACTACATCCACAGACCGCACGTGGGATCAGCAGCTAAATGCTCCTCTCTTAGAACTTTTCTAGTTTCTCAGGATTTTGCATGTGAACAGTTCCATCATTTCAACTCTACAGTGAATATCATACCCCTGGTGGATCTTTCTCTAGGAAAGGGGAATAACTCAATTCTCTTTACAGATCATAGAAGACAATAGAGCCTACTGAATGACCAACCTTGTAAAGGAAGAAAACTTACTGAAGACTAGTGAACCCCTGGGAAGGTTTTAGATTTTGACTAAATCACCCCCATATGTCTCAGCTTTTACACCAATGTGCTAAGTTTAATTATATTTACTTATCCTCCAATGAGGGTTTTTAAGAATTATCTTACTAACTTTTGAACACCAGTCTTAAGATGTGAAGATTAATATGCAATATAGTGCTGCTGCCAGGTGTAATAAGCCCACAATTTGTGGTTAGAAAACACTTTTCAGTCCAAGAAAAGAGAACTGCAGATCTTGGGCTGATGATGGAAAAGCTTCCAGGGCAAAACCTAACGGTGCACCTAAAGGTGTCTGATGCAAGGTCCCAAAGAGAAAGAAGAAAAGATCAACAGTCCCTGTTAACAACCAACGAAAGCAAAACAAAGTAGATTTCATTAGATCACTACTAGTGAAGCAGATCTAGGCTCTGATGTAAAATGTGTTACTGCTCTCGGAAGGCTGCAAGAGCCTTAAAACTTCCTTCCACCAACGCTAGTTTATGCAAAGAATACAAAGGGCTGTGAGGCTCCTGCTTTCCAAGGGTTATCTCTTCCCATTTGACAGACCCATAACTCAAGAAAACAGATCCCGAGATGGATGATGACTTGCCTCTTATGTGAGTGGAATGGAGTCATAACTCAAAGCTGACCATCACATGTTTACATAGAGCCTTTCTGAGGTCAAGATTTATTTCCCATCATGGCAGAAGCAGTCTATTAGTCACAAGCACTTCATTCTTCGACAGTACAAAGTGATAATTCCCATAACTTACCAGCTTTGTTTTTCAATATCATCAATTAAACCCTGAAACTCCCCGTGATGAATTGCAGCAGAGATTTCTTGCTGAACACGGAAGAAGACAAATTGACCTCATCTGTTCTCTACTGGTGAGATAAGTCCACAATATGTTGCAATATCACATACCTGGATCTACATTAAACCGCTCCAAGAGCCTGAAGACCAGCTTGCTTAGCATTTTGCGGTTAAATTTCTCTGGTTTGTACCTGGACAGGCCTTGGTACTGTCTGTAAACAAATAAATCAGAAAGAAACATCTGTGGAATCTCCTGAACTATGCTTCCCAAATAGCAGAGATTTAGCAGCAGAGGTATTCAGGTTTGCTATGTGCTGGTAAGAACAGTTCCCAACCTTTCCCAGATTACAGCAAAAAGCCAACAATACAACCATACACATTTCCCAGCCAAGTGTCTAGAGGCTCATTTTAAAGAAAGAGAAAGCAAGCAACTCCTTCTTGTCTTTTTTCAGAAGCAAGACTGCAACTATTGCATCTGCACTGTGAGCTTGACCATGCTGTTGGGTCTGTGACTGACAGGAGCTATTCTAGTGAGAGGCAGTTTATAAACTAAACCACACATGACTTTCACGAGCACACAGAGGTTAACCACTTGCAGCTCTTGTTTTTCTGCCACTTCATCACAGTATTATCTTCCTGCAAAACCTGTACAACCGATACTGCAACTCGCCCTTGTCTGCAGCAAAAGCACGAGAGTGTGATTGCTACAACCTCCTGGAGGAAGCTTTGATATTGTTATATTGCTAAGAACTGCTGCACAGGTTTCATTTTGCACTCCTCTCTCCTGGCAGAAGCTGAGCATGTGTCAATAGGAATGATACCTCTGTCTCACAGGCTGTGGCACAGGCACCAGAATTTCCCCTTTCTCAGCTGAAAAGTAAATATATTACACTCCACTACGCTGAGAAATGATCTTAGATAGAACATACTGTCCTCTGACAGCAACTTGACCTCAGACGTTTAGAAAGTCAACAAGTGTTTCTACCTTGTGATATCTTTGATATTAAAATGGGGTTCACACCACGTGTCCAGGATGTGCAAGAGCTTGCTCTGGAGCTCAGGATATTCTTCCACATAATCTTCCACCACGTTAATTTTATCTTGAAGCAGTAGCGGCGTACACATCTAAGAGAAGAGATCATATTTAAAGCCCTGTGCCCTGCCTTTGTTTCACAGAGTGAGAGCTGCAGCATACAGAAAGCCATGAAGAAGATGTCCATGACATTGCTGCCTGAAACCTGACTGAGAGCTGTCCTGTTCCCTGCTGCTCAGACACCGTGAGCAGGTCACAATCCTCCTGCTTCATCAACCAGCACTGCCTAAAAAAGTGATGGGACATTTTCAACACAAACATTAGCAAAGCTCCAAAACAGCAAAAGCACTAATTTCCATCAGAGTGATAACCATCCCTGGCAGTGTTCAAGGCCAGGTTGGACACAGGGGCTTGGAGCAACCTGCTCTAGTGGAAGGTGTCCCTGTCTGTGGCAGGGGGGTGCAACTGGATGAGCTTTAAGATACCTTCCAACACAAACCAGTCTGGGATTCTATGAATATTTTATAACAGTGGCTGCAGCACAAGAAGCAGTCTGGTAAACTGTAACGGGATCTACCAAAATACATTGTGTCACTTCTCCCTAGATAAAAATGTGTATCAGCAATGCAGCAGTTGCTTCTTGGGAATGAAGTAAAGCCCCAAGTGAAAGGCAGCAGAACTTGGAGGGCCATGATGGATCTCCTGCTTAACAAAAGGTGGATCTGATGACAGAGAAGCCTGCGGAGGAAATGACTCACCTTCTCCACATCTTGATCTGGCTGCAATTTTAGCTTAATACTCAGTATGGCTGCCTAGAAAATACAAGAAGAAAGTTGTGTATTTAAGAGAACACCACCACAGCGGGTAAATGGGCATTATTCCATCCAAAGCTGAGTATATGCTATTATACAAGTGTTTAATGTGTGAATGATTTCTGTTAGATTTTCAAGTACAAATCATATAAATACTTGGCCACATGCATTCCACCTAGGAACAAGAACACTCCCAGCAGACCTGCATATTCTGAGCAGTAGCATACCCTGGAGCAAAACTTAAAGATCAAGGTCTGGCAAGAGTGAGTGAGAAAGCTGGGACAAAACCAGCTGAGAGGAGTATTTTCTATCACTCTAATTTGAAACCACAGCTGACCCAGCACCCCTTTCTGAATCACCTTTACCCACATTGCTCTGCCTTTTGAATGGTGTGAAATAGCTGCATTTTATCAATGCAACTCAAGATTTAAAGGACTCTGAAATCAAGAGGTTTTGTTTTGATAATCCCTGTGTGGCTCCGCCACCTTGGAAGTGCCAGGGCTCAGCAGTCAGAGAGATGGGAAGAATGGTTATTTTTCCCTTTTGTGGTATTTACAAATCTCTGATAAGCCAAGACCTGCCATGGTCACAAAGGAACCTCTAACCAGGATCTTCTGCAGATGAGGAAACTGCTGCAGTGAGCTGCAGGAACTCCGATGACAAGAAGAACTGGCTCAACCACTGTCTCTCCTGTCCCAGGCTGGCGATTACAGAAATGCATGAAGATCTAACTGTGCACTGCTGGGGAGGCAGGTAACTAAGTAAGATTGTAAGCAGTTAACAGTGTCTCCTTTCTGCAGTGTGTGAGAATACATTGACCTCAGGTACGGAATAAGCTTACAATGGTTTTCTTTAATAGAGTGAATTGTTCCAGTCAATAGAGTAATAAGAGCAAGGAGCCTTCTAGCACATTTATGTGTTAGCACTGATGTAATTGTGCATGAGCTATGAAGGATGTTTGACATGAAGAGTCCTTCTAATCACTCTGCAAAGTAAGGCTCTATTTTCACAAATGGTTGGAAACAGTGTTTGAAAACACAGCTCTGCCCCATGCAGGGAATGCAACAGGACAGAGCCCATCATCAACTAGGGGCACAAACCTGAGTTTATTCAGATGAGTGTTAGGGCTTAGAGGAAAAGCTCTTATCTTCATCAGCTACCTCTGCTCTCTTTTCTGAAAGACTGATTCTGCTTGGAGAGAAAGATCATAGAAACAATGGATTTCTTTGTCAAAATAGGTGCATTTTAGATCTGTGCTGGCTTTAGAATGTGTAAACAAACTTAATACAGTAAAAAATGTGCATTCTCCCCCAGCAAACACAAACCTACATTCATTTGCATGAAACCCTTAGAGAACAAATTAACCAGAAAAGTAAGCTAAGTGGGAGCTGGAGCACCCTTCAGACACCTTCCCTGCTATCTCTCCTAGCATTGAGACCACTCCTCAAGTTAACTGGTTGCTGGAATACCATGTTCTGCACCACAGACCAAACCCCACAGCTCACAGAGCACTGCTCACAGAGGAAGCCTGGGCTTACACCACCTTCCGGGGAATTCCTGCGTGCACTTCATCCACTGCCTCAAAGCCTGACTGTACCAAAGCACACAACCAACACACGCAGCAGCAGTTCAGTTTTCAATCTTACTGTTCAGAAAGAACAGAGATATCCTGTTAGCAATGGGAAAACACTTTTTTTCCCTGTTTGTTTTGGGTTGGTTTGGGGGGTTGGGGTTGTTTTTAACACAAACTGAACACTGCCTCACTGACAGTCCATGCTTTATACCAAAAGAGGAATCGATGGATGACTTTTAAGTGACAAAAGCAAGAGCTAATGTTAACGAAGTGACTGTGTGCTACAAACCAGAGACTGAAGAGAAAGGCACATTATCACATTATCCTTCCTCAGCCCAGTAAATCTTCCACCATATCTCTCCCTTACTCCAAACTTTATAACTGAAAGAGAGGAGATTTACATTAGATCCTGGGCAGAAGCTCTTCCCTGGGAGGGTGCTGAGGCGCTAGCACAGGGTGCCCAGAGAAGCTGTGGCTGCCCCATCCCTGGCAGTGTTCAAGGCCAGGTTGGACACAGGGGCTTGGAGCAACCTGCTCTAGTGGAAGGTGTCCTTGCCCATGGCAGGGGGTTGGGGATGGGTGAGCCTTAAGGTCCCTTCCAACCCAAACCAGTCTGTGATTCCACTTGATTATAGAGACCAATACACTACTCTGCTCCACAAGTCTCACCTTACTTTTCTCTCAGAATGCCAGATTAACACCACAAAGTTCCAGCTGTGTAATTATTCTCAACTCGTATACAAGTTGAAGGTTGCTACTTCTGCTTTGGTCCTGAAGAAGGGGTTTGGGTCTCCAGCGCTTTGGCAGCTGGTTCTCTTTCCCTCCCAGCTTTCTCAGTTGGCAAATGAGATAAGACTTACAACTCTCAAAATCTCGTTTCACCGCTGGATCTCACTGGTACCTTGTATTAAGCAAGTAACCTGTTAGTTTTAGATGCAAGCACACAATGGTTTCCCTAATAGCTTTTTAAGGTTCACATGCACATTCAGATCAATCTAATTGCAGAACTGTTATCTAAATGGCACAGGTTTATCTCCATCGCTATTAACCATAGGGGTGACTTCATCAGAGGAACATGTGCTGTGCAAGGTCAGGTTCTTCTCCTTCACTGGATGTATTTTCTACCCTAAACCAAAGGGTGTAGAGCAACGAATATTCATTTAGCCAGAGGGTGGAGAGGCATCACCTTCAATCCCAGCTGTGGCAGACCAAGCTCAAACCACTACTACTGTGGGTCAGAAGAACTTCAAGCACATCACACAAGCTGGTTTTTAACATCATTTTAACATCACCCACCTAAAGCAGGTGACGGAGCAGGCAGAGAAAGTGTGCAGAAATGGGAACACTGTCAGCAGTGGGCAGCAGACTTGTCCATGCACCAAGCTATAAACGTGGAAGGATGCATGACCTGGGTCATAGGACAGAGCAACCACACTGGATCACAGGGTGCAGTTACATGGGCTGGCGGCTGAGGACAACTAAGATAAAATCAGTGTGTTTACAATAGGAATAATAAGACAAGAGATATGAGTAACTGTAATAAAGATGAAAGTGCTTGGCAGCTGTGCCTGTGGTCTCAACTTAGAGCTATTTTAAGACTTTGTTTTGTTATTATCATGTTTTGAATTGTTTCACTCCACAAACAAGTTTTGTGTAAAACGACCCTATTTTTAACAGTCTGTTTATAGATGATAAGATCTCCAGAAAAGCAACACCTCATTCGCAGACTCATTTTGGAATTAGAAAACAAACATTTGAATTAGGCAGAGAGCATGCTGGCACTGATTGGTGAGAATCCCCCTCCCCAGCCATGAAACCTGCATTTCCCCATCTGCAGTGCTGTGCCCTCCAAGTTGTGCTGGAAGCCAGCAATCACAGAATCATAGAACCACATAGAATCCCAGCCTGGTTTGGCTTGCACCCTGCAAGCATATATGGGACAGGTACATGATAAAGCCACTGCTTATACAGTAGAAAAGGTGATGACCCATTGCTTGATTCAAATCCCATCGAAGTTCATGAGTCGTCTTGTCCTGTGGGAGCTCTGGGTCATTCTTTGATTTAATTATGGTTAAAATGAAAAACTTATTTGGACATTTAATTTTAGATGAGCTCTTGGGCAGAAGCTCTTCCCTGGGAGGGTGCTGAGGCGCTGGCACAGGCTGCCCAGAGAAGCTGTGGCTGCCCCATCCCTGGCAGTATTCAAGGCCAGCTTGGACACAGGGGCTTGGAGCGGTGGAGTGTGTCCCTGCCTGTGGCAGGGGGCTGGAACTGGAGGAGCTTTAAGGTTCCTTCCAATCCAAACCAGGCTGGGATTCTGTGATTTATTGTAATTTTGTTTTCCAAGGATAAACACCTACAAATAATGCACAGGAGGGTTGGATGAGGATGGGGAAGAATTCAAAGCTGGGCAAAATACATTAAATCACATCTAAAACGCATATGGGTGCACTGACCATAGGATGCAGGAAGTTACCCAAACATGACACGTTCAGGCCAAGCCATGAGCACCCGACCACTCCTCTAGTCATCTGATTGTGAAACTGAGAGTATGGGAAACTGGGGAGTGTTCTGAAGTGAACACACCAGCCCAGAGCACCCTGCACCAATACCTGATCCTCTCTGCTTGTTTTGAATGCAGCTGGCTCTGTCTCATCTAAAAATGACTATTCTTTCCATATACAGAACGAAGTGCAGGAAGCCACACAAGATCTTATCTGCAAGGGCATGTGCACTTGGGTGGTGTCTACACTGACAATTTAGGCAATTTTCCCACGGTGGGGTTAGCATGGGAGGAATAACCTTTTGCTGGTAGCACTGCTTGGAGTGATGATGCAGGACAGACACAAATGGTTTCTGATGACTCCTGCATTACTTAGCTCTGCTACAAGCAAGCTGGGACAACACAAAGGTAAATATGCCTGTGCCTGATTTAGTGTAGTATTTCTGAACCAATGGTGAAGGAATTTCTGAAACCCACAGAAGAGACCGAACAACAGAATGAGACTTCGCAGAGGTGGATTCAACGTCAATTCCAAGAAAATCACAGTGATCAAAGCCAAGATACAGAATAATGGTAGAAATAACTGAGTAAAAGGCACACCATGGATTAATCATTGGGAACATCTGTTTCGTGTTTTGGAATCACTCATTTCAACCTTGTGGCTAATCAGCTTTGCTCAGACTCTCAGAGTACACCACTGCACAGTGTATGACATCAGGTTAGAAGTTTAATTACTTCCTGCTTAAAAAGCAGAGGATATACACAGCTGTCTTCAGGAAGATGTTCAGAAATGAGAATTATGACATTTCCCAGGTCCACTTTCAAGGAGACCATCAAAATGAAGCAGTGACAGGTTACTCACACCTAAACAATTTGGTGTAGAGGGAGAGAAATAAAAGTCCAGGTTGGAAGCTGCGTGTGCCCAGGTGAAGAGAAAGCGAACTGAAACAAACACTACCATGACTTGCCTTCCTCAGGTAACTCAAGGCAGTTTTACCTCATCATCTTTACATAAGAAACATCCCCTGTAATGTTTTCTTTAGTTTCCTTACAAATTATTATCTTTAACATAAAAGAAACAAGGAAATTCAAATGCACACACTTAAAAATACATTAGAAGTTGAACAAACCTTTGTAAATACGGTGGTGAATGGGGAAAGAAGCAATATCAGACCTACTCTCTCTGTCCTGAGAACAGCTCAAAAAAGTCAGAATGAAGAAATCCAAAATCTGAATGTCCATTCATGTGCTCAATGAACCTGGACCTTGTAGAAATGCCCCATGTGCACTCACGCATTGGGTATGAAGTAGCACCACAAACAACAACATCCCTGAATTGGTGGTTAAAACATCACCACACTGAAAATCCAAGGTCATGTTGGTGACTGGATTATGCATTTCTACTCCTTGAATCTTTGTATTCCTGAAACTCTTTGGTCAAGCATCCTTTTTACTGAATTACCAAATGACTTCTGTATGCATTGCTGATAATGCCTTTGAATTCTGTGTCTACAGAGGTTCTTCTCTGGGTACATTTACTTTATGATGAATCGTAACAACTGAATTTTAATAGCTAATCCACATTATCTTAGTTGAAAGAGCAAATATTAACTGAATTTAACATATAGACTCAACCTGCATTGTTTGTAGAAATGAAGGGATGAAACATTAGTGGTAAAAAGAACCTCTGCTTTTGAAATCTGGGCAATCTGGATGGACAACAAGCAAAAAATACATTAAAAATTAAATACTCCCCATCCCACTGAAAACTCAGTCCAAGATTCTTGTTTAAGAAGCAAACTGATGAAGGGGAGGAAAATGCTGCTGGTCGTCATACAGACAAGTTGGAGTGGGAGGTCTCAGGCCCAAGAATATTCCTGGTTGTCAGAGGCTAAAAAGATTATTTATTGTTTCCTTCCTAAACCCGGCTCCGCTGCCACCTGTTCAGAACTTCCTATAAAACTGTTAAACAAGATGAGAACTTTGATGCTGACTGTGAAACAAGTCTCACTGTCTCTGACCCAACAGCGCTCGCTCCTGCTCCAGAAGCACAGGAATTCGATGTTGCTCTGTAAGCACAGCTATCTTTTTACCTTTATAAGCTGTTTAAAAAAATGTAAATAAAATAACTCAGTGGACAATAGAGGGCATTCATCCCACAGAAAGACAGCCGCCACCCTTAGACATGAAATATCGCAGCACATTAAGTCATGAGACCCCGCTAATCAAAGCTGACAGGGCCCTGAATGTGATTTCTGCTGAGACGCAGCGATATCATGGGGCACTGAAGCATGCACAGCCTGCCAGACTGCCCCTGTTCATGTGACAATGGCTTTTATTCCCGAAAGGGGCCTGCGAGTGACAAGAGTTCCCTTTGTCTTTAGGCTCCCGCATTCGCAGCACAAGAGAGGTTCATTCAACCAGCCCCAGACACTCTTTGAAAGGCTGAAGTGTAACATAAGATGACCATGAAACACTAGCTTGCCTTCTGCCTACCCCTCATTCTTCTCAAGCACAGCCTGGCCTATTCAGGGCCTCTCTCAGACTCGTTCGCGCTGCATTACCCCCGGTCTGCTGAATCCCAGCATTGTCCCGGCCCCACCAGCAGCCATCGCCTGCCTCACAGAGCAGGCTGGCCGGGACAGCCGGGTGGAGGGCAGGGTGCACCCATGGCCTGGCCCAGGGGCTGCAGGGCAGGGGACAAAGTGCCACGTTTCACCTGGAACCACCCGAGTGGGAACATCAAACCCTTTGGTGTCTTCATGCCATGTGGGCCATGAGGAGTAGAGCCGGGAGCCCCTCAAGGCCAGGAGTTGCCATGCTCTTCCTGCAGCTGCAAACGCCATTCACAAAGGAACAGGTAAAACCTCCAAACACCTCTGGCCTTCGTGGGCCAGACACCTCAAAAACCCACCTCCATGTGCCTGCTTTAACTCTCACTGCATCACCTTGGTTTCCACATCATGGGAGCACTAGTGCCATCCGCTGGCCAGCGCTCCCGTCAGGTGCCTCCTCACCACAGCTACTGTTTTAGTTATGCTTCTAAATCAGAATGAAGCTACCTCCTGCACCATCTTCCACTAGGGAACAGTGCTCTGACCCATCCTGTGGTGCTCCAGCAGCCCCCCAGCCACTGCAAGTAGAATCCCAGAATCCCGAACTGGTTTGTGTTGGAAAGCACCTTAAAGCTCCTCCAGTTCCAACCCCCTGCCGCGGGCAGGGACACCTTCCACTAGAGCAGGTTGCTCCAAGCCCCT
>NW_009931333.1:37012-42296 GCF_000696875.1 Nestor notabilis | reverse complement strand
CTGATTCATAAACCACTTCAGCTTTGGACCAGCTCTACCAGAACAAGGCGCACAGGGAGTGCCTGATGTGCTTCCGGAACAACTCACCCTCATGGACTATTCCCAGGGATCTCTGAGATCTCATTTTCTGAAGAGATCTTTCTCCAAAACCTCCATGAGGGAAAGGAGCCTTAACCCACAGGGCAGAGCTGGGAACTCCATGGTTTGCACACCACAGCAGGAAATGCATCAAAGCAGCGAAGGGAATAATGTGCTCTGGCATAAACGCCTGATGTCTTACTGTAAATAGAGTAAGGAAACAAATACTGACAGCAAGGATTTATAAGGGTTTCTGTCCTTTCAGGTGAGAGACAGAAGAGCCAAAATTCCTACATGTGAATCTGCCTTATTGCCCCATCTAAAAGACAGGACAAACAGACATGCCCCAGCCCACTGCAAGTGCTCCGAGCCTTACTTGCAGGGTTTTTGGGGTAGTTGCTGTGAATTTAGGTACGATCAGTCCCCAAGCGCAGTAAAAGATTTCCTGTTATTCTTGAAGATAATTCTATTCATCCTTCTGGCAACAAAACAAAAGTAGAAGAAAGTTATGGCTCAGGGTAGGCAACAGTTGAGGTTTCCTGTTCTTCTCACTGGGAATGAGCAGTAAATGAGCTTTTCTGTGGAAGAAAACAGAAAAACAATTCCACACACACACAAATAATTCAGAGCTGTCCAAAACCAGATCTAGAAAGAACTGCATTTCTAATGAAAACAACACATATCTTTAAGCCATGAACTTAAAAATCACACAAGTATAGTCAAATAATACATTTCTGTCAGGATTTTCAAACATGTTCAAAAACTCATTGAGTAAAAGATTACTTTTGAGCAGCTACCTGTGAACTTCTAATCACATATGAGATGTCCTTGTTTCATTATTCAAAAAAATCAACAAGAAAGAAATTCCACATTTTCCCTTGGGAATTCAGCTTCACTGGAGAACATGTAAAAATGCTATTTGTTCCTTTTGCTAAGCAAGGTCAAGCTGCTCTACACCACCAAAGTGAACCATCTTCCTCTGAGAAGAACAAACGTATGTCTTTTGCCCTAAAAAAACCCAGGCAATAACAGTATTGTAGCTTGCTTATGGTAGCTTGCAACGATACCAAGACATCCCAGTGATGCCAGAGGTGATGCAAGTACTCTGCAAGTACTCTAAACCACAGGGTAAAACATATCAAATTCACGGTTGGGTGAACTCCTGCCAGTGTCAGCCACCCAAACTCAAATCCATGAGTAGTAACACATTGTGAATACGAGCCTCAGCTGTAGAGAGGCTTCAAACCTCCTCAAGCTGGGACCGCTTTGGTTAAGGTAATCCTGTGGGAACAGAGATTTCCCAACCCCTCCTTGCTGCAGACTGGAGATAGCACAGCAGGTCTACCACCAACTACTAAAATGCCTTTTTTTTTCTTGCCAAGGAGGAGAACAAAAAAGAACACAACCATTCCCTTAAATTCTCCAAATTAAACTAGTACTTTCAAAGGTCAAAAAAGGGCTGCGAGAAGGATTCACTGGCATTCTGCACGCAGCCATTAGAACAACTGAGGTTGCACACTGCCTGCTCCTGTCCACAGGAAGACCAGGCTGAGCTGCACCATTCACAGCGTGCAGCTGCTACCATGGAACGGAATTCATACTGAAATGCATCCAAAAAAGAAGGACACAGACATTAAAAGAGAACCGGAGAGCTGGGAAGGTAAATGTGTTTGAAAGACATGACCCACCTCTTTGTAATCGCCCTTGTGATAAAGATGACTGACATGTCCAAGCAAATAGTTCCGGTCTGCTGTATGGAGCTGGTAAATGCTAATCAAAGGGTCAAGAAGATTAGCTGGGCACTGGGCTAGTATTCCCAGCACACGGGCCTGCAGCCTTTTCAGCTTGATGCCAGACTGAAAAAAATGATAATAATAAAAGCAAATCAAACACAGATTTAGTAGAGATGGCTACAATTCAACGGCAGTTGAAAATGCAGCTTGTTTAAACAGGGGAAAAAGCCAGTTCCTTGGGAAGGGATTCTCCAATTTCCCCATGGAGTCTGCAAGCAGAAATCAGAACAATATGATCCACATTTTTTTCACAGCATCCAATTTAAAAACATGAAATGTTTGCGGGATAATTCTGGATAAGGCACATGGCCCTGTGCAAAAGTAAAATATGACCTGGAAAAATGCCTCCTTTACTAACAAAGCTCTGCAGAAATCCTCCCGTCTCGTTCCCAGCAAAAAATGTTTGAATCCAGCAACTCCCCTCAAGGGAGATCTCACCTATCAGGCATAAGAATTCAATTTTCATTGCCAGGCTCACTCCTGGGAACAAGAAGGGCAGGAAAAGCAAAGCATCATCAAAAGACACGCAGATACAAGTATTAATCCTTGTTTGCCTACATGAGCATTGTCTTAGGACACAGGAATTGCAGTGCCAGTGGCCCTTCTCTCTGCAGATACTTTCAGTGGCAGAGCTCAGCATCTAAAAAGAGCCATTTGGAAAAATTGGGAACTGAAACAACACAAATATAGAAGTATTTTGCAGTTCACAGCCAGAAGCATACAAAAAAGGGAAAATCTCAGTAGGACACAATATATGAAGGCAGAAAGAATGGTAAACATTGGGAGGTACAATCTGATGACACAACGCTACAAAGCTAATCATTCAGCTGCTGAAAAGTCATTACTGCTCCATTTTCTGCATTCCCCATGATAAAAGCTCCCCAGCATATGGCAGGAGTTAAGCAATCGTACAGTAACTGGCTTCTATTTGCAGAACTGGAAGAATATACAGAGTGGGTTACTGCAATTGGTTTTATCCTGACAGCAGGGATGTGAGTTCCAGTGGGAAAGCCTCCAGCTCAGCAAAGGCTGCGAGACCAATGCTTGATTAAAGTGGTTTGATCTGGAGAGATGGAAATCCCAGCTTGGAAGGGGAAACAGCTTGTAACACTATTTCATTCTCAGGCCAGCATACAACAGATAACATTTCAGTATGAATTTCACACCTCCTCACGCCATGGTTGTATGAGACTACAGGGAAGACATCGGACTATGGAATAAAGTGAAACTGGGGACACTTGAAGAACATGAAAATCAGTTGCCCTCTCCTTTCTCCTGGCTCTCTTGCTCTCTCTTTTTCTAACCTGTTGAGCAGCAGGATGCTCTTTTATCCAAAGCTGCAGCTCCGTGGTGATGTAATACCCGAGGGAATGCCCTTTCCCTTTCCAATCACCACTGCCCTCCAGCATGTCCAGGAGTCCTGTCAACGGGTCCTGCAGTCCTGCGAAGCCCCGCCTGATTTCTTCCTTGAGCTGCTGAGATACAAACCCACATTGTCATGTACAAAGAGATTAGTGAATCCTCCCTCCCCCCAGCTGAACACAAAGCTTTATTTTTTTTAATTTAATCTATTCAGAGAGGTAACTGTTGCTATTCAGCCACCATCCGCGCCTCCAGTGACTTTTCATGTCATTACAGATTCCTTCATGGCTCACTGCACCTCAAACCCAATGGGAAAAGCAGCAATTGTCCACACTAATTATCCCATAAAGACAGAGAAGTTGTTCCATGGGGCAGACAAAGGGGCTTGGGATTTGGGGGAGGGGGAGAAAAGAAGGGAGCTGGAGAAAGGGGTGTTACTGGGAAAATGGCAATACTGAAGGTATATAACCCAGCTTAAAAACCTGCTTATCTTCTAACAGACCTACAAGTAATAAAGCACATAAACCCCTCCTCCTCAGTTTTGTGCCACAAACTTTCATATTTGACCTTACACCCACTTCAGTCATGATGCAAAAACGCTCTTCACCAGAACAGGAATATCTGTGAATATTGAAATAGTTGGATTTTACACACAAGATAAAAGGAAAGAAATGATTTTACAATTCTATGAAATACCGGAGTTTGAACTCTGCCATCCTGCAAACCCTGCTCCTTCCCTCCAAACCTACCTGAGCTGGGTACTTTCTGCTGTTTGCCCCATGCCCCTGCACGCCAGGCACTGCCCATCTCCAGGAGTCTAAAGGCCGTACACAGTGGCTCGGAACATGAGAAATCTCCAGGCCATAAACCTTAGGAATCCCGGGGTGATGTGTTTAGAAATGTGAAGGAATTGGCCACTCACTTTGTGAATGTTAATAGGCTACTTACTACCCATCTGGTAGAAGTGATAAATTAGCAGTACTGAGCAATATCTTGATAATGTTTACATTAGAAGTAGTTTCCAAGGAGCTTGGGGGGTTGACAGGGTGAAGAAGTGGCATCCTCCAGTCCCCACACAGCACCTTTCACTGCATGGAGCATGTACTGGCGTGGAGCAAGGCAAAAACAGAGACAGAAAACAAGAAATCACTATGAGCAGCTGCTCTCTCTTTTCTGGCTAAAAAGCAAAATCCCAAAGATGCTCGTTCCCGCCAGCAGCCAGCACTTGTAATTTACTGTGCGATGGCCTCAGTCGCAGGTTCCAATGGAAACAACGTTTGGAGAACATGGAAAACAAAAGAAAACCTACAGAAAATCTGCCAATGAATTTGTTCTATTTTAGCCATGGACACTATTTACTGGAAGGCAGCTCTTTTCCACAGTGTCCTTCATGTCTGGAAAAACCACAAAACCCATCATTTACGACAGAAACTGTTTCTTTCTCACTAGATTATCAAACACAGTATGAAAAAGCTGATGACTAACAAAGATGGGACTTCAGATAGCACATTTCTCCCTGTAAGTATTTTTCCCTGTGGCAAGAATTCGCGATGTTAAACACAGGGCTCCAACTTCACTGCAAGATTCAGAAGAAAGGAAAGGCGAGCTCTTATCCAACCACAAATATCCAACACAACAGCCAAGGGAAAACAAAGCAACTCGCCAACTAAATTGCACTGTTTCTAAATAGCCTCTCTTCCCCCCAGACCCCCGCCAAGCCCCACTTCAGCACATTCAGACTGAACAAGAGCTTTCACCACACTGCTCAGCTCCTCCTTGGGCTGGAGGCAGAGCCCAAGCTTTGGCAGGATGGGCTCCAGCAGACACCAGCTCCTGTGAGAGCATGAGCCAGCCAACACTGACACAACTGCCAGGAGCACTGACTGCTGTTACCTACACCGAGCCTTGACTTCACACCAGCTAGACTTTGTCAAGCAGGGAAAAGCCTTCTTCAACACTTCCAAGCAATCTGAAGGCCTCAGCTATGGTCTGGACAGTTTGGGGGAGGGGGAAAACAAAGAAAAAAAGGCATGAGACACCTAAATGGGTGA
>NW_009931333.1:25146-36981 GCF_000696875.1 Nestor notabilis | reverse complement strand
AAAGAGTGTTGTGCTGCCTGCCTGTCTCTCTGCCAGAGAAGGATTCCTCTCAGACATGTAATTGCCATTTCCATTTCAATTGATTCCCATGGCAGGGAATGCTCCTTGGGGGATTTCTAAAGCCTGACAGATCATGGGAATAGGAAGATTTTGCTGACGCTCATAGTCCTTCATTCAGTTCTGGTCCCTAGTTACACAGCACAGGGCAGTCTGTTGATGCTTCTTGGTTATTCCAAACCTGTCCTTCCTATGTAGAAAACGGCTACTTCTCATAGCCATGTTCCAGAACCAGTCAGATGTGCTCAGTCTGCTCGTAGTCTCTGATCTGAGACCAGCGGGCTGATCCACACGTGTGAATACACAGCACTGACTTACATTCACACCCAGCCAAGGCAGAGAAGCTCCCTGCCCTTCCAGCGGCAGCGCAGTGGACTGAGCTGTGCTTAAGGCAACTTCCCTCAGTTATTTGAACCAGACAGTTGGAAGTGCTCAAGGCCAGGTTGGACACAGGGGCTTGGAGCAACCTGCTCTAGTGGAAGGTGTCCCTGCCCATGGCAGAGGGTTGGAATTGGATGAGCCTTACAGTCCCTTCCAACCCGAACCATTCCATGATTCCATGATCTAAGCAGCAGCACAGAGGGCAGAGCAGCAGCTGCCTCTGAACAAAGTGTCTACGCTTGCTGTGGGTGCACTGCTTGTCCAAAGGGTGGTGATGAGCTGAGCGTGGATGAGCCCATCTCAGTGACAGTGTGACAAGCATGTGTCAGTAACCACTGGGGATGATCATGTTGTGCTTCTCACCTTGGGGGCAGCTGCTGCTGTGCCGCCGCCTCGTCCCACCACAGCCCTCCTCATATCTAAAAAGGCTTTTCCTGTGGTTCAGAAACACATCCTCCAGGCTCAGATACATGCTCCTGGCTGTGCCCTGAAGGGTGGGCCCGAGGGGGCAGACACTGGGGAGCTGCAGCCCCTGTGCTCTGTAAACCCACACACATCCCACTGGGATAACCATTCCAGAAATAAACCAAATACGTGGAGCTGTGAGTGTGTCTCGTGGGGATCCTCAAGCTTTTCCATCCTCAGCAGGGAAGCTGTGATGCTCCTGCCCAAGGACACCTCGATGGAAGGCTTGTCTTTTCCAAAGTATTTTGCTTCAGAATCCTCACACATCCTGGGGCTCGCTGTGCAGAGATTGCGATGATTCCTCTTTCCCACTGCTGTTTTGTGGCATAAACTGCCCTCAAGGCCTAACAAATAATATTTCTTTCCTCCAACTCTACAATAACTTGATAGAAAGCTCAAGGCATCAGAGTTGCTGAGCTCAAGCCTATGTCGGTGACAGACCATTTGGAAAGGCACCTCTCACACTGTGTTTCCAGTTGTTTAATTATTCCAGCTGGGAACTACAGACTATCAGTAATGGAAAGTCTAAATGTGGCAGACAAGGAGAATGACTAAACACTCCAGACACCTAGGATGGAGCACGTACTGCAAGGTATTCAGCCACACAGCACACGTTCCACACAGTTCTGTGGTGAGCTGCAGGTTTAGGGTCTTCTAGGAAACCATCTTTGCTCAGAACCTGCCTACACAACATGGAGTTAAACATGGGAAACTCACCACTGAGCTGATAGATCCAGTGCTTTTGTTAGTTTTCAAGCTCCCACATTTAGATTAAGTATGTTTTACTCCCTATGAGAAAACTCCAGTAAAGCCCATAGGGTGCTGTATCAAAAGACAGCACTGACTTTAGGCAGTGTAAAGTGCATTCACCACTCTAAGAGGCAAACCCAAACTGAACGAGAGAAAATGGCAAAAATACTTTGACTATGAAGGCTTTGACATCATTCCACTTGGGAAAGAGCACTTTTCGACTGACTTCAACCTTCTTTTTTTCAGCTACTGGAAATATTCCTTCCCCTCCCCCAAAGATCCTCCATTTAATGGATAAAAAAAGTGTTTAGAAGAAAACAAAAGCAACTTTGATTTTTTTCCCCTGCTCTGTAAGGCAGCTCCATAAACTTCAGCTCTTTTCTACAAGCTCCTGAGCTGCTCCACATCACACAGAGCTACCTTTTCTTTTCAATTCTTGCTGCAAATGCAAAGGCTCTTCCCCTGTGTGCTGGAACTGAAAGTGATCATGAAGAATTGCAGGTCTGACCTAAGCGTTCTGCGTCTGGACATGCTCTGCATGCAGTTATTAACTGCAGTGTGAAGGGCCAGCTCAGCCTTACCTTCTCCATCTCTTTCTTTGTCCAGAGGAGCTGAAGGGTTTTCAGCAATAGGAGTGGGTCCTGGCCTGGAGGAGGGAGAGAGAGAGGGAGAAAAGGGGGGAGAAAAACAAAACAAACCAGATTTATTGGCTCTGTACAGGCAGCCCAGACACACTGGGGCATTGTTTCACCGAGGAGAAATCAGCTACTCTATGCCACTGTGTTTGAAACCATCACCCTTCCAACTGCCACTCAGGATTAAAGTGCTAAAATCCTCGCTCTGAAACCCTCACGAAATAACAGACATCAACTTTAACTAAACACCCGCATGGGCTCCGATACTCAAAAGCTGTAGTGGTGCGTGTATACCAATCGCACTGCTGCTACACATCCAAAACATCTTTCACCCCTGTTAATATCAAACAAAAATGGTCCTTGAAGACAAAGCATCTTGCACAGGTTGGAAAGGATTATCAACACACTAATATGTAATGAAATGGCTCTAAAGTGTTTAACCTCATCCCAAGCTGTGGATGGAAGATGTGAGTGGATGAATTTTGGGAAGCTCGGGCTCTAGGTGCTTGGCAGCCTGTGTGTGAGCCCAGCCAGGCCAGCCATGGGGCTGGGAGCAGTTCGGGTCACATGTGGTTTGTACAAACTGCTGTCTGAGGAAGGGGAAACATGAAATGCTGCTGAGATTAGTGTCAAGGCTGAAAAATAGTGATCAATTATTTCAAAAGGAGGTGATCTAGAGTTTTTCTCTTTTACTTTTTAACTGTTTATGTGAGAATTTGAATTTTGTTATTTTGCATTAACTCAGGGGTGTTGGTTGATGAGAAGCTCCCCATGACCCAGCAAAGCCACCCCTGTGCTGGCCTGCATTCACAGAGTGTGAGCAGCAGGTTGAGGGAGGGGATCCTGCCCCTCTGCTGCGCTTTGGGGAGACCCCCCCTGCAGCCCTGATCCAGCTCTGGGGAACAGCACAAGAGGGATGTGGAGCTGCTGGAGCGAGACCAGAGGAGGCCACGGAGCTGCTGCGAGGGCTGGAGCAGCTCTGCTCTGGAGTCAGGCTGAGAGAGCTGGGCTGGGTCAGCTGGAGAAGAGAAGGTTCCCGAAGGGGAGACCTTAGAGCAGCTCCAGTGCCTGAAGGGGCTCCAGGAAACCTGGAGAGGGGCTTTGGACAAGGGCCTGGAGGGACAGGCCAAGGGGAATGGCTTTAACCTGCCAGAGGGGAGACTGAGATGAGCTCTTAGGCAGAAGTTCTTCCCTAGGAGGGTGCTGAGGCACTGGCACAGGGTGCTCAAAGAAGCTGTGCCTGCCCCATCCCTGGCAGTGTTCAAGGCCAGGTTGGACACAGGGGCTTGGAGCAACCTGCACTAGTGGACGGTGTCCCTGCCCATGCCAAGGGTTGGAGCTGGAGGAGCTTTAAGGTGCCTTCCAACATGAACCAGCCTGGGATCCAATGATTCTATGATCTAATTCACTATTATTCATCATACCACTATTTCTGAACCAAATACTTAGGGATATTTCATTTTAAAGGCAGTAACACTTTTGATATCTAGTTCTATTTATTTCCCAATCATTTACGTATGAAACCATGACTCAGAACATTCTGAATGAAAAATCTTCTACTGCATCAACAGATTAAATGTGAAGAATGAATTTAAAAGCATGAATGAGTTCTCCAGAAACACTCCCCATGTATGCAGTGAGCACCTACTCTTATATTTTCATAAAGACAAAAGAAAAATGTTTTCAAAAAGCCAAAAGAAAATCCATTTCAACTGAAAAGGAAACTTCCTTTCAAACACCTTCTGCATTCTACAGTTCCTAAATAGCCTATTTCCAAGTGGTAGACTTCTTGCTTAGTTTCTCCTCTCACTTCATATTTCAGGTCACAAAAAGCTACTTCAACTGTGAAAAGCTCCCTCTCATCCAACTCCACTCTGAAGCACTGCATTTATGAACTAGTTCCAGTAGCAAGCTGATTGCTGGTCGAGCCAAGAGCACGACAGTGTTCCCGTTATTCAGAACCTCTGGGAGACAGCAGCCAAATTAAAAATGCCACATTTACAATTCACAAGATAATATTTTCTCTCATCTCTGGTTGTTCTGAAGTCCTGAACTCTCCAAACACTGCCTGTTCCCACTACTGCAGCTCCTTGGAAGAGTCTCTTTTTACAACAAAACAGAAGAAAATCCAGATCTCTTCTCCCCACAAAATTAGCAACTAAGAGTCAAATTCAGCCCATGTGTGTGTGCACATGCATATATATATTCACACACACACATATATATATACACACATATACACCCCCTCCTCCTGGCCTGGCTCCCAAAGAAATTTATACACACACAGGAAAAAAAGGAGCCTGTAGCCCAGTGTGTAACCAAATACACTGTAAATCTGAGCTGTAATTAATGCAGTGACCAAGCTGGAATGATACAGGAAATGAGAGCAGTTAGGAAAGCAGTGGTTCACTCCAGATCCAGCCAATAATTCAACTTGTAAAAAGCTTTCTAAATCTCAAGCAACAAAACAAGCCCTTTTCTTACATGACTTTTTCCTACCTCATCTCCTTGTCACAGAAACGTGATCTCAGCTTTTTCAATACACAGACGCATGGAAACCATCTCTCGAGTCATTTTTAGAGGACTCAGCATGTTGCCAGCATGACACTGGGCAACCACGGGTCAGGAGAAAAACACCTTCTCCCTCCCCAGCCCTGGAAGGGAATGCACCCACCAGGTAATTATGTCCACACTACATCTCGGGGTGCTGCAGAGCCCTGCAGCAAGAGAAGGTCAACCATGGGGATGCCAACCACTCATCTTCTGGCATGATCTGTCAAAAGGTTTTGCTCTCTGATCAGAGACCAAATGTTCTCTATGTTCTCTGTACGTAAGAAAGAGGCAATTCCCGCTCAGTTCTCCAGAACTGGGATTGAACAGAAGAGAAAACACTGAAATACTAACTGCAGTACCCTGGTGCCAGAACAGTGCTGAATCATAGAATCCCAGACTGGTTTGTGTTGGAAGGGATCTTAAAGCTCATCCAGTTCCAACTGCTGCCACGAGCAGGGACACCTTTCACTAGAGCAGGTTGCTCCAAGCCCCTGTGTCCAACCTGGCCTTGAACACTGCCAGGGATGGGGCAGCCACAGCTTCTCTGGGCACCCTGTTCCCTCCTTACCCGGAAAAGCCTTGTAGGTATCTAAGGATGAAAGGCAGCCTGAGGCTAAGCAGAACAATCAGTCACTCCTAGAGCCAAACATAAATGAGACAAAGCAACATTATGCTTCTGCCTAGTCCCACCAGAGTGGAAAGACATTGCAGTTCACATTGGATCCTGGGCTATTGTATCTAGCTACCCTCCAGTTAGAACAGCAGACATCAATGTGAAGGTGCACATCATTTTGGCTCCTGAAAGAAATGAACAATTCATCTTTCTCCTGCAGGACCTCTTAGGGAGACTGGCCTCATCATGGTTCTCCTGGACCCTTAGAGTGCAAAACTAGTGTCTTTGGCATGGATAATGAAGCAGTGACAGCACCATTATGTTCCCATTGGAATACCAGATGGGTTCCTGCTCATCCACATCTGAGAAGGAACCAGAGAAGCAGCAGGAAACTAATGCCAGAATATAAAAAGAAAAAAAGGACTGGACCTTACAAGGAGTTTCATAAGCCTTCCAGAACAAATCTGGAGAGCAGATGATTGCTGAAAGAGGAAGAAATACATGGCAAGAAAAACCAAAGCAAAGTGACTGATCCCAAATGGTCACAACTGAACCACAAGTGCATCTGGGCTCAAATCAGAGGACAAGAACAGGAACATTCTGAAGCACCCTCCTGACACTATAGTAGGAGCAAAAAGTGGCAATTGCTAAGTTACAAGTATTAAATCACCGACAGAAAAGTGCCTGCAAAAGCAAGGCTAGGTCATGGAGGCCAGAAAAACACCTTCATGCGTCACACCGAGAACACCCAGAATCTCCACTTCAGTTCTGCAGGCTCCTGCACACTGAGGGGGTGCCCAGCTATGAGCAGGGGCCATCCAGTGAGCAAACCAAAGAAAGCCAGGATGGGGCCATGTGAAACTGCATAAAAAGCAGCAGGGCAAGTAGGAAAGCACCAGCTCTGTCTGCCCCAGCTGTGAGCAGCCAAGGGAGGCCAGGTCTATCATACTGGAAAGGCCAAGACAAGCCCCAGGCAGCTAATCGCATTCAGTTCCTGGGTCAAGGTGGAAGAGAAAGTGCTCAGTCTCACACTGATCCTACACAGCTCAAAAAAAGGGGTTGCAGACCATAAAATACCTCACAAAGCTTCACCAAAACAAGGCAACAGCTCTTTGGTGGAGCTCTCAGACACCTCTGCACCCACTCCAGCAAGACACAAATTACATTGATTTCTTGGAGAAGGACTTGGAAAGGGGCTTTGGACAAGGGCCTGTAGGGACAGGACAAGGGCAATGGCTTTAACCTGCCAGAGGGGAGATTGAGATAAGCTCTTAGGCAGAAGTTCTTCCCTAGGAGGGTGCTGAGGTGCTGGCCCAGGGTGCCCAGAGAAGCTGTGGCTGCCCCATCCCTGGCAGTGTTCAAGGCCAGGTTGGACACAGGGGCTTGGAGCAACCTGCTCTAGTGGAAGGTGTCCCTGCCTGTGGCAGAGGGTTGGAACTGGATGAGCTTTAAGGTCCCTTCCAACACACACCAGGCTGGGATTCCATGATTCTTCGTCTGACAGTTTCTCCAAACAGTATGTTCCTGGTTTAAAAATTTTGACATGAACTTATTTCCTCTAGACATTTTTCATTCTGAAAACCCATTTCCCCACCCTGCATCTGGCACCAAAACTGGAGGAGATAGTACATCAAGTGTTTTCCAGTTCTCAGTATCTGTGGTTACATTTCAAAACCATATAAACCACAAGGCTTATATTTTTGAGTTAGAAAAGTGCCTTTGAGGAAAGCCATCAACTACTTTCTGTTCATTCTCTGCTTCTCCTTTGTGCACACATCACTGGAAACCTGCTGCGAGCACAACAAAAGCGGTGCCCCCAGGCTGCTGAGCTACAGCAGTGCGTTTGCTGTTGCCTCCTTCCAAACTCCTGCTGCATTATTCACTGGTTCTGTTGAGCCCCCCTGGCAAGAGAAACACCCTTTCTGACTGAGGATCCTTGTGTGTGTCTCGCCTGGGGTGAGACATCCAACCCCGGAGGAGGAATTTACCAGTGACGAAAATCTCTCACCACTTTTTCTTTGTGTCAAATGGAAGTGAATGCCCCAATACCCTGGAAAAATGACAGTCACTGATGAAAAGATACAGAATGCAAAAAACCCAAGAACCCCTCAAAAGGAGGGGGTCTAATGGGACCAAAATGCAGGATCACATCCACCAACCAGTGCATTACAGCTGAAATTCATGGATGGAAAAGGTCAAGAACAAAATGCCGATGGTCAGTTCTCCCTTAGGCAGAAGCTTATACCTCTGCCTCACAAACTAACAAGATTGTAATGAGTTTTGAATGGAATATGTAACAAATCTCACTCATGCAGGAAAAAAATCAGTGACTCTTTACTCTCACCAGTTGTTTTGTGCACCTTCTCTCCTAATAAACCCTGAAACCTGCCCTCTGTGAAAACTCGTGGCAAACCCAGCAAGCCTGTGAGATGTTTTTCTGGAAGGCAAAGAAAGGCTCTGGGTGTGTCAGTGTCACCACAAGTGCAGGTAGCCCATCTGTGTTTAAAAACTGAAACATATCCCTGTACAGGCAATGGACACACTGGGGGGAGCAGAGTCATTCAGCCAACTCCTGGTTTGGCAGCACGATGGGTTCACCCTACGCTGTGTAATGTCAATGACAACCAGCACTGTGCTGGGCAAGCATCAGTCCAAGTCTCTCATCAAAACCCACCTTGTCTTAGTGTTTTTCAGCAAGGTGTTGAGTTCACCCCAAGTGTGAGCTGATGTTGTAGCAGAGAAGGCTGATAGGCACACAAATAGAATCACTTTGATGACGCAGAAACCATGCCTGCATTTTCTAGTGGCACATTTGGAAGCTCTATGAACAACATGATTTAATTAAAAAGATACAAGATTCCTCTAGAGAAACTCACAGATTTTTCCACCTTCCAGGTTTTCGTGCTGTGCCTTGTTGTAATGAGCACATGTAACAGGAATAAACCTTCTGACCTTGAGGATTTTTATGCTAAAGAAAATGATTCCATATGGAATTTCTCTTAACAATGCAAAGTGACATTTAAAAGACACAAACCCCATTTTAGACTATACAGGTATTGTGCAATACACATAGTAAAATCCTGGGGTGTAATTAAAGAAAAACACAGAGGAAGCAGAGACAATAAACAAACAAAAGTGCTATATTATTTTAAACTAAGTAGAAAGCCTTCAGAAGCAGCCTGTGTATGTGACTATGTGGGTATAGGCCAGCAGAGCATGGCCCTGCCAGTCTCCCTTTGCTTTGCAGAGGGCTTTTCCTGTCATTTGCTCCTACTTGGATTTATCCCATGATGTGTGGAGAGATACCTAACACACTGCAGAGCCATGGAGTGGGTAAAGATGTCATGCAGATGAGAATTAACGGTCCTCAATGAATACAGACATGATATAGATTAAATACTTCTTTTAAAAACAGTTAGGAATATGCCTAAGCAGTGTTTGGTCCTGCCACATCCCTGTGGTGCTGAAGACTCACCTTCAACAGATGCTAAACTCTCTGTTAAGCCTGAGGGCACCAACAAACCTGGGGTTGAAATGGGCAAATTTCTTTGAAAACAGAAATTCAGATGATGAGAGACCACACACTGCCCCAAGCATCCCTGCGAAGGCTCGGTGGAGACCTTGGAGCAACCTGTTCTAGTGAAAGGTGTCCCTGCTCGTGGCAGAGGGGTGGAACTGGAGAAGCTTTAAGCTTCCTTCCAACCAAAACCAGTCTGAGACTCTGCGAACTGGGCACTTTGGGCAACTTCTTACTTATTACTGTATCTTCTGGAGTAACTGTGTGTCCATCCCAGGCATAGCCAGGTAAAACACAACCTTGCAGCAAGGCCAATGTAACTTTCTTCCTTGGTTTCAGAGGGAGGGAAGAGCAAAGGGTTATTATGCATCACAAGCTGCAGGAGTGAGACGCAGCTTTATTTCAGCTGGTCAGAACTCCACAGATGCACTATCCTGAGAAGCGGGTTTGTGGCTACTGCTGCTCCATCCCCCTTGTACCAATCCGTTCTCCACCTCTTATTGAGAACACGTGTTCTAAATGACATTTAATGGCATTGCTGTAATTTGCCTGTATTTTTGCAAACAGTGCCAAGGATCACGTTTCCTGCTTCACCCGCAATGAAACGCAACCTCTGCTGCTCTGCATCTGCACCGACACCGGAGCACGGCCCAGCCACCCTCCTCTGCAAAGCCACGATCAACTCTTCCTTGCTCTCATTCAACTCACTCTCTGCATATAAAAGTCACAAAAGGTTGTGCTTAGTGGACATGGCATTGCACCAAATACCTATAACTGGGAGTGGAAAGAAGAGGGAGATAAAAACGTAGCTTTCCCCATAAAGAATCCAAACTCAAACAACTCAGCGAGCAGCGAAGAGGGCAGAGCTCCCAACTCCTGAGGAAGCATGTGAGAAGGCCCAGACCAAAGCAAGTAATGCTGGGATCCGCTGGGCTTGTCCTGCATCCCCCTCCCACCTCCATGCCCCAAAGCACGTGTTGCTTCAGCGAGGTCTGGGACCATCCCATGCCCCCAGTGCTTCTCCCCAAATTAGTGCCCAGCACATGTGCTCCTCAGGCTGGGGAAGCGAGTGTGGGCCTGTGCGCCCTCAGCATCCAACACCTAACCAGTGTCCTCATCATCTTCTGATCAGATCTGCAAGGTCACATGAACCAGGACAGTCTATGGCTCTTGGATACCTTCTCATCACCAGTTAAACTGTCTACAGGTGTCTTAAGGGAGATGGATTCTTTCCAGGGATATCACCCGCATTCCAGTAACACCATGGCCAGGATTAGTTTCCAAGGCATCCTTCTCCACCCTGAATGTTATTTTTAAATGTAAATCAGCACCACTTTGGGATGGGGAGAATGTTCACTCACAAGACTGTCTGGAGAGACCTTACAACAGTTTTCCAATACCTAAAGGGGCCTACAAGAAACCTGGAGAGGGGCTTGGAACTGGATGAGCTTTGACCTCCCTTCCAACCCAAACCAGTCTATGAGTCTGTGACTATGATTTCAGGTGCACCTGCACCAGGGGTTTCAAAGGCTCTAACATTTTCTCATGGCAGAGTCTGTGTCTTAGGAAAACCAGATATTTCCAGGAATGATAACAGTTCATTTCCAAGAACTCTATGACTGTATGACTCAGTGATTCATCCCCATCTCCACCAACTTCAGCGATGAGACTCCCACTAAGAACAAAGCACCCCAAGCTCTCTGCTGGCAGGGAAGGTCTCAGGCAGCAGTGTCTGCAGCCAGGCAGAGGAATGCTGCTGTAAGAGCCTGATCCATTTAAACCTTAATTACATCCCACCCCTGAACCCTCTGCTGCAAAACAGGCAAAAGGCTCAGATGTCACAAAACTATTTCATTTCAGAAGCTGTAGCACCATGTCCAGAGCTCCAAAACTCACCATCCGAGCTCCCAATTCCTTAACTGCATCTCCCACAAAAGACAAATATGCTTTTAAAATGTATAACTATGTGAGTTTAGCTGAATTCAAACGAGGAAGTGAAGAAACAAGACGGAGAGGGTCCTGCTTTAGAAGGTATGTCTGGCTCCCTCCAAGCCTTCGGCTCAGTTTCCAGTTTTAGCTACGGCTTTCTCATTGACTGAGCTTTGAACTCCGCCACACAGAAGGCTTCAGATCTCTGATGTAACCACATGCAGCTACCACAGGCTTAGAAACTCCACATACCACACACCTCCCCTGTAATTTAACATTAAAGATGAACCTTTTGGGCGGTCTGCGAATCTCAGTTCACCAAAGGAGAAGCATTTCTCACTTATTCCTCCAGTTCTGCATTCACACATTCAGATTCACCTCCTGCACTAACACAGCCAGTAGAGTACTCTGAATTAGCCATGAGACGGAGAAAAGACACCCAAACCCAGCAAGTTCTTCACTTGAAATCACCTGATTATGAACATCAGCTTGTTTTCAGCAGCCAGAATCTGCATTTAACAGGAATGGTTCCTTATTTCTCCAGTTGCTGACCAGCTGTCACTGGTGTGGTACATTCCTCCCAGCCCTGTGATGCTCTTACACAAAAGTCATCTGCTCCCGCTTGCCAGAGGAGAGGAGACCTTTGGGCCTTGGGTTTCTCCTGCAGCCTCTGTACAGGAGATGATGTACCCATGACTGGAATTGTTACTGGAATGAATGTGCTCACATCCCCTAATGCATAGCCACAAGGTGGTCCAGAGAGCACTTGGAACTGTGGAACCAGTTTATGTTTTGGTTCATAGGCCAGATGGAAAATTCCGGTCAATACAAAACAATTCTCCCTATCCCAGTTCTCCCCCTGTACCAAAAGCAGCAGGAAAGCTTCATGGCAGTTCAAATGAGACAGTTGTTCCAGTCAGCAGGCAATATTATCC
>NW_009931333.1:23045-25091 GCF_000696875.1 Nestor notabilis | reverse complement strand
CCCTGTCCCACCCCCTGGCCGGGGCGGGGACGCCTTCCACTAGAGCAGGTTGCTCCAAGCCCCTGTGTCCAACCTGGCCTTGAACACTGCCAGGGATGGGGCAGCCACAGCTTCTCTGGGCATGCTGGGCCAGTGCCTCAGCACCCTCCTAGGGAAGAACTTCTGCCTAAGAGCTCATCCCAATCTCCCCTCTGGCAGGTTAAAGCCATTCCCCTTGGTCTGTCCCTACAGGCCCTTGTCCAAAGCCCCTCTCCAGGTTTCCTGGAGCCCCTTTAGGCACTGAAGCTGCTCTAAGGTCTCCCCTTCAGAAGCCTTCTCTTCTCCAGCTGACCCAGCCCAGCTCTCTCAGCCTGGCTCCAGAGCAGAGCTGCTCCAGCCCTCACAGCAGCTCCATGGCCTCCTCTGGCCTCGCTCCAACAAGTATCTAGAAGCCCATCTTCTGGTGGTTCTCTGCCATTTTCCAGAGAGACCTGATTTAATAGAAACATCTAATTCAATTATGTAGCTTATATGTAGGATAGCAAGGTACGGGCCAGCAATTCCTGAACTGTAGTCTCTGGGTTTCATCTGCTGCATTAATGTGACAGCATGCAATACCATGTCACAGGGTTAGCTCTACTACTTGTATTTTCTCTAATATCCTTATAAAAGCTTATCACAAAGCATTCAGCTCTGCATTCAATGCTGATTTCATGTTTCTTATTTGATTGTTGCAGAGAAAAGCTGGAATTCCTCAGATGCCATTAGCTGAGGCCACCCCTTCCTGGGATCACCATGTTAAGCCATACCTTGGTCTCTACTGCTGACTACGTTGTTACTGAAAAGCCAAGATGTAGAGACCAAACAGGAATATGGCTGAGAATGAGCTGCACAGGGAGAACACGGGGAGAGAGGAAGTGCCATGCTGGAGAGGAGAAAGGGAAACAGACAATGGTGGGTAGAGTAAAAGTGTATTGAAAGCAATACAAGTATTTCTAGAAAACAATCCGGTCTGTCTCAATGGCAGTAAAAGTCATTCTTTAACTGAGGGCAAAAGAGATCAATTCTGAGACATTCCAGTTACGAAAACATAATAGGAAACCTCACAATTTCACTAATACATGCTCCATTTCTCAGTGAGTCACAAGTTCACATTCTTCCAAGGCAACCTCCCAACTGAAAACAATCTCCACACTTCAAGCAAAAGAATAAAAAAGCACACATATGCTTCTTATAAAACAATCCGGACAAATAACCATGGCTTTTGTTTTCATAATGGCTAAAATTCATCATTTCCCCCCCAAAAAACACAGATCAAACAAAAAGCACTCTCATTAAAAGAAAAGGCTGGCTTGTCTGAGCAGAGAAGCCAATCCCATTTGCCTCTTATTTTCTTAGTGCTTTTAGTCAATGAAGGAAAAGGAGAGCTGCTGAGCAGACACTGCAGTGGGGACGGGCCAGCTCAGTGCCCCCCACCCCGGTACTGGGAGCAGGGACCTTCCTCTTCCCACCACTGGGCACTCACACTCCCCTCTCCCACCCGTTGCATCCAGACACCTGAGAAGCACGACCGGGTGCAGCACATGACCAGGAAAAGCTCTTCAGACCCGGGGCCAACTAAAGAAATAACAATGAGACCTAAGCAAGAATTTCCATAGCTGTGGGAGCATCCTCACACAGCCTGAGACAACCCGCTCTCAGGAGCAGAAACATCCCTTCCCCACGGTCCCATCGCACAGTGGCCAAGCATCTCACCCCGTCAGTCTGAACGTGCTTTTGGGTCACCCACCATCCCAACCAAGCAGAAGTCATTTTAGGACACTTCCAATACACCCTGGCATGACAAGGAGAAGTGCACCTAGTTTTACATGAGTGCCAATTCTAAAAATAAAGTTGCTTTCTAAGGCAGGCAATGAAATACGAATTAATAAAAACCTAAAAATGTAACAACCTTAAACCTTTTGCAAGTAATTGGCAACACTGTTAATGGTTTCCTCATCTGTTAGATGGGCTGTAACCTCAATATCAAAGGTTAGTAAGCACCAAGATCATAGAATCCCAGACTGG
>NW_009931333.1:3492-22988 GCF_000696875.1 Nestor notabilis | reverse complement strand
CCACTAGAGCAGGTTGCTCTAAGCCCCTGTGTCCAACCTGGCCTTGAACACTTAATGGGTTTGCTGAGTTCCACCAGCACAGACCAGGCCCACCACAGAACCAAAGTACTGCAGCTTCATCCCTACCAGCAAGGTGAAGGGTGCTGAGGGCATCCAGCTCCTTCCTGATTCGAAGGATTTCTACCTCTGTTACATACCCAGCCCCATAACTGGAACAGCTGATTCAGCTATTTAATATCAGACACATCCTCTGTTTTCATCTGTGGCTAGAGAACCCAAAGAAATCAGTAGGTTAGACCTGAGAAAGAGCTGGAGGCTGAAGGGTACTTCAGCATTTCTGCCATGTTAAAATAATCCTTTCAGTAAAGTAGAAATTCACTTTGTTGTTTTTTTTACTAGCCAAGACCATCCAGATCACTGAAGTAATGAGGTTCTTGCTCTGTAGGTATCCAAATAAGAATTAAACTTCTTTTTAAAACAGAAGTTGAACTAAAAGCTTTTACATGCTGAGAGTTCCTGATGTTAGCAAAGTATTTAGACATTAAACATGTTAAAATGCACAGCTAAAAACATTTGGTCCACTTTCAATGGCCCACTACAAAGGCTCAGACCATCAGCTGAGTCCATGTATTCTAATCTACCCCCATCATGTGTCACCAATGTATTTCAGCCAAAGCCTTAAACCTAAATATCTCCTTGAAGGAATAACTCCATGGCTGAAATTCTCACCCAATAAAGCTGACACCAGAATTTCCATACACATAACTAGGGAAGCATTTTGCTTGGCTTGAGCCTATGGCCTCACTTTTTAGCCCAGTTTTTAATTCATGCTTAATTTCTGCTTAAGAGAAGATGATGCCAGAGCTACGTGCAGGGCAAGCAGGAGAGCACATCATCAATGGAGATCTCCCTCTGATATTCTTTCCACGTAGCTTGGGACAGTGCTTTTTCTGCAAACTGCTTTTGTAGATCTTAATGCATGGAATCTGTTTTCTACCAGCAGAAAACAAGGGGGGAAAACAAGACTGGGTGAAGGAACTGCTGTTTTCTGGCACTTTCTCTTCCCGGAGTTGGGTTATCATAACAGCTCTGTCTTCTCTTAGCAAACAGCTTGACCAGCAAAAGCCAGAGCTGACAGTTGAGTAAAACCCCAGCTAATGGTGGGTATTAGAAACAAGAGAAGATCCACATCCTCCTGTGCTGCAGCTCCCAACACAAGAGGGACATGGAGCTGCTGGAGCGAGACCAGAGGAGGCCACGGAGCTGCTGCGAGGGCTGGAGCAGCTCTGCTCTGGAGTCAGGCTGAGAGAGCTGGGCTGGGTCAGCCTGGGGAAGAGAAGGCTCCTGAAGGGGAGACCTTAGAGCAGCTCCAGTGCCTAAAGGGGCTCCAGAAAACCTGGAGAGGGGCTTTGGACAAGGGCCTGTAGGGACAGGACAAGGGCAATGGCTTTAACCTGCCAGAGGGGAGATTGAGATGAGCTCTTAGGCAGAAGTTCTTCCCTAGGAGGGTGCTGAGGCGCTGGCACAGGCTGCCCAGAGAAGCTGTGGCTTCCCCATCCCTGGCAGGGTTCAAGGCCAGGTTGGACACAGGGGCTTGGAGCAACCTGCTCTAGTGGAAGGTGTCCCTGCCCGTGGCAGGGGTTGGGACTGGATGAGCTTTAAGGTTCCTTCCCACTGCAATTACAACTGAAACTAACTTTCCCAGCAAGGAAAAAGCCCAGAACATTTATTGTGCAATGCTTGACAAAGGCAGAAACACAAGGGAGGGAAACACAACTACTGGAACAGGGCTATGACATTTAAGAACACACTACATTTTGCCACTTATTGCTGCTATTAAGTATTTACTTTGAAATTCCCAGCTTGCCAGTATCTGTGACAGGTCCTCCTATATGCTCTACCCCATATGTGTTAAAACTCGTACAAATCATTCCCACTAGTTAAAAACCAAAACCACCAAAAATTCCTTAAGTCTGCAGCAGATGTTGGTGTCAGCCCCCCAGCATGGGGGTATTTTCAGGATTAACAGATTTTCTGAGAGGAAAGATAGAGAAAACTGAAGCAAATACCTCTGCAGACTTCATCCCTGTCCCTTTCTGTACATGTAGATTGCAGGAATTACCTATAAGTACTTCTCCATTATGTTTACTTACATATCTTCAGTCTGAGCATCAGAGGGGGATGAAAGGAACACACAGTAACCAACCCCCAGCAGTACTTCACCTTGGCTTATGGATGCTGAACAATCGTTCTCTGCATCACACAGCACCGTGTACTGGAAGTCAAGGCCTGAACATTACTGCTGGGAATTCACTTTTACCTCTGCTCCTCTTCCCTTGGCCATTCCTGCAAGGCACAGGTACCCAACGAACCCTGCTGCCAGGCCAGCTTCTTTTCTGTCCCGTAGGCTGTGTGTTCAAGAGATGAAGTCTCCGACACTATTGCCACCTTTGTACACTCCTCCTCATCTCCTCCCTCCTCCTCCTCCTCTGCCTGCATCATAGGACAGACTAGAAGTAACAGAAAGGGCAGATGTGGGCACCCGGGATCCATGCTCTTGACAGGCAGTATATTGAACCAAACTGATCTGCATGGTACATGAAATGTAATTAAAAGACTCAAGTAACCAAGGTGGAGATGAGCCATTTGTCCAGGCTGAATGAAGCTCTCCACAGGCTACTCTGCTTATGTTGAAGAAAATATTGGTAAAATTCCTTCTTCATATAGCTAATTACATCTCGGCATTATGCTAAAGATCTGTCTCCAGCACCAATACTCAATATTGCCAGAGAAAGCAAGGATCTTCAAATAACATGTTCTGCTAACATATGTCTGCTCCCAATGCTGCTTTTGAAAATCCCACTCTGAAGAGCCAGGAACAGTTGCAATTCATCCCATATGTGCCCCAAATACTGAATCTGCTCCCTCCATGCACAGAGCTCAGTAGGTCACCTTTAAGTGACTGCAGAAGAGCCAAATGTGTTCCCATTGCTCACATCATTCTGCTCTAGGACACGTTACAGATGTTACACACAGGCAAAACCCTGCCTGGTCCTGCACGCAGTGCTCCCACTCACAGAAGAGCTTGCTTTGGAGTTCTTCAGGGTTTCTAGTACCAGATACAAGGCTGAGTAAAAGATCTCACTGCTACTGCAGATCAATGAGTGCTGCCTTTTCACTTGCAGAATTTAGAGGTGCACCGTCTTAGAGAAAATAAAGAAAACTCATCTTTGAGAGGTCCTACACACAAAGTTACAGCTCTTGGGAGGCTACCTGTCAGCTCCCCCCTCCGTAGTTGAGGAGATTTGCTGGTTTCTATGGCAATGGGGAGGGTAACGGGGCTGCCTGGTTACAATGATGACTGACGCACATCTCAAACAATCGCTCTCTTCCTGTTCGTATGACATAAGAAAAACAGGATGCTGAGAGGTGTTTATCTGAATGAGCAAGATAAGCAAGCTCAGGGCATTTCTGAAAGCAGAAGGTTTAACTAACAAGATGCTATATATTTTCTGTGGAAAAAGAAAAAGGAACCCAAGTGCTGCAGTGCTGAATGTGATTAAATTATGCATGGAAAGATCCTTTCCCTCTGAACCCGCAGCAAACAGTTGAGGAGCTGTTATATGAGCCATGAATACCAATGGCAAGTCTTTTTAGCCTGAGATACTGAGTCACACTGCTGAATCAAAATGGAGAAAAACAGCTTAGTGTGCAATATCCTGCTGCCTCCCCAGCCTGTGGTCAGCTCAGGGATGGCTGATGATGTGGGCTACAGAGGATCAGGGTGCTGCAATGGTCCTACCATGAGACACGGAAGCCAGGCTGGATTATAAAGTGGTTTGTGGCAATAAGCACCATTTCACAGGCATTTCTCAGGCTTTTCACTCAACCTGACCTTAGCATTTTAAATGTCCATCAGGACTTGGAGGGAACCTCATCACAACTTCACCAGTGACAGAACTTACAACAAGCCCAAACCATTGAGCAGAGGATGGTGCTGCAACCACAGCTCTCCACTAATCAACACAGCAGTACATTGCAGTTTAAAGCTGAAAGCCAGCTCATGTCCAAAAAGCACAACAATATTGTCCCAGGACTTAAAAGTCTCCTCAGTCGCCAGCCTCACAGGAGGATCAATACTGCTAAATATTTTGGCTTGGAGTGTCCAAGAATTAGCTATTAGCTCTAGAACACAGAAGTTGAAGGATCTTTCATGTACTTATTTGTTCATCTCTTCACCTATTTAAAATGCACATATAATTTAAAATAGAATATTCATTAAGGCCTTTTGCATGTCATCATATCCCATGGAAGAACCAGACCACACACCACAGTGCTCCACTCATTCACAAGTACAACTGTCCATTGTACACTCCTGGACACACAGCCTGACACTGAAGACCTGGTATCAACACTACTTTGGTTTAGAGTACGTTGGCCTCCACAGATCTATGTGAGCAGATAGTTAGAATAATAATGATGTAATAGAGGATGTATAAAGTCTTAAAATAGAAAATGAATACAATAAGATATTGAAGTGAAGTATACCAAATATGTGGACTCAGTAGTAGTTTAAACAAGTGAGCAGTGGGGTGCAGAAGGAAGTAGACTGAGGAGAGCACCACGCATTTGCTAGGGATTGAAAGATCCAAGTGCCTGTGCACTGTCACGACAGCTCCATCCTGAAAAGGGATCATGCAGTGTGAAAGGTGTGACTGAATGCAACCCTTATCTTCAACAATTCTTTGTGCTATCTACAGCATCTCCCAGCCAGGAGCTACCACAGACTTCATGAGCCATTACAGTTCGCAGCAGGTTCAGAAGTGAAGACGCTGCCTTTGGAGCCCTGGGAGGACCAAAGCAAACACATTAGGAAGCCTGTACTGGCTTCCTTGGCAATGCAAAAACATCACCAAGTTTGACGCAAAGCTTCCTAAACAATCCAACACTCTGCAGGAGTCTGAGCTGCAGTTACCTAAAAGCCTTTCAAGTGGTTGCCCTCCTCCACCAAAGGCATTTGAAATCAAGACCTTTGAAATCTTTCTATCCGACTTGCACGCAGCCAAGGACATACTGATCTACCAAATGGAATCCTTTTACAGCCCTTACTGTGACCACTTCAACATTTTCTTGCAAGTCAATGACGCTATCAAATCATGCCCCAGAGCAGCAGTGCTGAACGAAGTGCTATCAAAAAAGACCTGCCAACAGCACAGACAACAGCCCATCAAGTTTGTATTTTCCCTTCTCTACATTGAGCAGAGGTAGATTTCCCCAAAGAGCTGCACCTCAGGCTGTGCATCACAGGAAGATGCTGCACTTCTTCCATGCCCAGGCACTGGGAAGCAAAGGGGTTTACCCAAAGTCTCCCAGCAGAACTTTCATGCAAATCTTGTTTTCCCATTTGGTGCACACATTTCAGTCAGTACCAAAGGAACAAAATGGAACCACAATCACTGTGTCTGCCTTGGCTGGCTGACAGATCAACTCGCAGCCTTTTATTCTAGGAAGTGAGTGACTGAAGTCTCATGACAGCCGAACGCCCGCTCTTTCATCCCGACTCGCTGCTTGTCTTGGCAGTAGCCAGGTTAATGCTGTCCCATTCGGCCTGCAAGGGAACGCAGGGCAGGTTGAAAGAAGGAAGGACAAAGACAGACGGAGACCATGCAACAGCCTGAGAGACAAAGGCTGGTGGCAGGATGAAAGAGCATGGGACGAAGGCAAGACCCAGCCAAGCCAAACAAAGTTTTCCTTGAGTGATTACATCTGCTGGAGAGTCCCCAGTCTGCACTCTCCTTGCTGAGAAATTCCTTTAATTGTGTCTAGGACATTCTGAAAATCCCAAGCAAAGCTCCTCTGTAATCATGAAAGCTCTGAACTGCATGAACTTTTGTTATGCTGAAATACTGAAAACTTGCTACAGGCTTCTTGAAGGAAGAGCTGAAAATGGCTTCACGGAAGATTTTCCTGAGCTGGAGCCCTGGAGAGGGAAACTGATCATAAATCTGCATTTCTTTTTCCCCAAGAAAAAACAAACACTTCAAGAAAGGCCCTTCTCCCTCCCAGTGTCTCTGTAGCCACGGACAAAGAGCATCCAGAAGGAAATGAAAAGAGACAGCTCCTCCAATTAGGCAAAGTTAAAGGAGGTTAAATGAATGATCTGGAGAGCCAAAGCCCACGGTTCTGTCAAAAGTCTCTATCCCTCCCTGCAAGTCAACAGGGATGGTGGCTCTTCCACAGCCACCAATGTCACTCACTCCTTAGCTGGCGGGGGAGAGCAGGCAGCTGAGCAAGAGCCAACATAGAACAGAATCACAGAATCAACCAGGCTGGAAAAGACCTTTAAGCTCATCAACTCCAACCGTTCCCAGCACTGCCAAGGCCACCACTAACCCATGGCATTGAGTGTGTGAACACTTGCAGGGACGGTGACTTCAGCACTGCCCTGGGCAGTCTGTTCCAATGCCTGAGCACCCTCTGGGGAAGGAATCGTTCCTCACCTCCATCTAAACCTCCTCTGGTGCAGCTTTAGGCCGTTTCCTCTTGTCCTATTGCTTGTTCCTTGGGAGCAGAGACCAGCCCCCTCCTAGATCCATCCTCCTGTCAGGCAGTTGTAGAGAGCGATAAGGTCCCCCCTGAGCCTTCTCTTCTCCAGACTAAACAACCCCATCCAGCATTAAACTAAACACCCAGCACCTCTGCTGAGATCGCACCGCACGTCAGGCTGCTACTGGCATTTTCTTGTGTATATGAAAATCAACACTTGTAAGCCAGAAAGACAGAGTAATATTAAACAATTTTCAAACAGGCTGAAAGAACCGTGATTCTGCCTTGACCAGACCCCCTCCTGGGTTCCCTGAATGCCGCTGCCCACCGGCTTCACATCATGGGGGCAACTCTTGTCTGCAGCAAACCTTCTGGCAAAGCTCCCTTAGCTTCATGCCTGTTTTCCAGCATTCATTTGTACTCTAACACTCACTGTGACAACCAGAAATGACACAAATTCACCAACTCCAAGGACCTAATTTCTCTCCTCCCCAACCCAAACACCTGCCTGTACACCACAGGTAACCAGATACTTGTAGTTACCAAATCTGAGGGTCACTCACTGGAAAAGCACAACTTGAAAACATCCACTGCAAAAGCTCAGTGTGAAAAGGAAAAACATACCTTTGCCTACAATAAACCTGGAGAGGGGCTTTGGACAAGGGTCTGTAGGGACAGGACAAGGGCAATGGCTTTGACCTGCCAGAGGGGAGATTAAGATGAGCTCTGAGGCAGAAGCTCTTCCCTGGGAGGGTGCTGAGGCGCTGGCACAGGCTGCCCAGAGAAGCTGTGGCTGCCCCATCCCTGGCAGTGTTCAAGGCCAGGTGGGACACAGGGGCTTGGAGCAACCTGCCCTAGTGGAAGGTGTCCCTGCCCATGGCAGGGGGTTGGAGCTGGATGGGCTTTAAGGTCCCTTCCAACACAAACCTGTCTGTGGTTCTGTGTAAGCAATCACAGTGGTGAGCTGGCTTCACTTCGCTGCAGTCGCATGTTCCACCATGTCAGAGGTGTGTGGCAACACCCAACACCCTCCCACCACAGCTCACCCTGCTGCAATGCAGAGTGCCCCTTCCCTGCCCCAGCTCACATGGGCTCTGGTCCCCAACAGAGCACTCACAAGCCTGTCCTACCCAAGCTGTTGGCAGGAATCTAACCTGGCCAAAACACAGATCAGTTCTTGCTGAGCCAGTGAATTGAACCAGCTTAGTGAAGGGTCCAAAATACCATTACTGGAGCAAATAGGATGCCTCAAGTACACAGGACTGGCTATGAGGGCAAGAAGGAGAAGGGCAGGGAGCTAGACCTTCCCCTCACAGCTGCAATTAAGCTGACACATCAGTCAGCACTTCCATCTGCTCCATTCTGGCACAGCACACACCTCTCATTATAACACCTAGATACGCATTATTAATTACACAATAGGTAGAGAAGACACAGATATCTTCAATGAACTGCAGGGTAGGCAGGTACAATGTTGATTTTTATATGTCCCAGCACATGAAAGACAAGGCTCCAACTTAAGGTGAAGCTCATACATCAACTCAAGACATGAGACACACACAAGGATCTCTGCGTGCTGCAGCACAATAAGACCAGGGTACGATGCTGCAGCACCTGAGCAGGAGTTGCAAGCACTGTTGACAGGATGCAAATGCACAGATAGCCCAGCATCACCCAGATTTATTGTTTAAACAGTATGTCTTACAGCAACTTTAAACCAGTGTGTATAACTTTAAAACGTCTGCCCTTAAGATAGATGCCTTTCCAGGCAGAACCTCCACTGCTCCCAGACTGCTCCACATTTCAGGAAGCACAACCATCCCTCCAGAGCCAGGATCACACCATTAAAAACACCAGCTCAGTATCTACTGAACAACACTTCAACAACAAGGCTAGAGGAAATCGCTATGGATAGAGACATGGGATGCTGCTAAGGGAACTGGTGACAGTCAGCCTGCTGCTGCGGTGCTGAGTGTGGCACATCGGAGATGGGAGCCTGAGCTGAACCAGTGAGCAAAGGGACTGACAGGGAACAAACAGCCTGATGGACAGAGAGCACTGCAATAATCTCAGTCCTCAAAACTGTGGAGGGTTCCCTAAAACCTGTGGTTTGTTGGGGTGGAGTTTGGAGGTTTGTTTTATGCTTATTTGCCTCTTGCTGTTGTCTTAGTGGGCAATACTCATTTCCAGTAACTGTCGACAAAAGTGGAAAAGGAGCACTTGACAATAAAGTGCAAGACTCCATTACAAGTAATGGCAACCCATGTGCTCTTCTGGAACAATAACACACCAAAATGAAATAAATCAGTGCTTTGTAATTTAACACTGTAAATTACCCTCCCACCTGCTGGGAACCTCCATAAGGAGCAAAAGCTGCTGCAGATTTACCAAGCTGTCTATCCCGTCTCATTCTGAACTGGCCTAATGCCCTGGGGTTAGACTGGAGGACTCTGTCATCTCTTGCACTCGTATGACCTAGGAAAGGGAATGTGGCCTTTTTCCCACAAGCCCAGAGTGAGAACATCATAAAAGCTGAACTTTAGCCCCCTTTTTGGGCAGGCAGCACAATAGCAAGGAGGATGCTGTTACTCCCTGGAGGCTCTGCTGCTGAAAAACATAACCAAGCTCAAGTAAAAGGTCAGTAGTTAGGATTGCATCTCTTGTTTTCTTCAGTTTTCCTCCTCCATCAAAGGCAGCTAAACATTCTTTGCACACCCCCCTCCCTCCTTCTGAGAAATGCAGGAAGGAAGTGCTTGCAAAATAGTTTAATTTAAAGGAAGGCACAATCACACACAGCAAACCCTGCTCCAGACCCCGAGCAGGACCTTGCTATTGCCTCACAGTTCCCACTGAAACACAAACGAATCCCTGCAGTGGCAGTGTCATTCCTCCCTCCCTACACACAAATGGAGGTTGGGTTTACTCCCAAACCCTTTTGTTTAGGGGCAGACACCTTGGATAAGAAGATCCGTGGCTGTGTGCTGCAGGCACACAGCACCCTGCAGTTCTTGTCTAGCTGGAGGAGATATGCCTCAGGATCAAGGTCTGTGGAGCCAGAGAAAGAAGGATGTGGAAAACCCTGTGCTTTGCCTGACACTTTCCGATGTGCTTCTTGGTATGCTGTGGGACAACAAAGCCAATATGTTCAGCTCTGGGGCAACATGATGATGGAAGGTGGGATTCATCTCAAGGTGCTGCACCAAGAGGCAGCAGTGTGGTCCTGGGCTGTAGGACAGTTTCATCTCCAGGCTTTCTCAAAACTAGTCCTTGTTTGGTTTCACAGTATATTTTTCCTCCAAGTTTGCTACAGTTGATGAGGGTTGTTTGAGGCCCTTGGATTTACCTTGACCCTTGTCTTCACTAGATTTATGTGAAAGCACCAGAGTGCGAGGAAACAGCTCTTATTCTCTATCCTTTTTGCAAAGAGGAATGTAGAGACCCACAGGCAAACCATGGAAAACTTGTCTGCTATCAATCAGTTTATGTGGTATGACCACACGTGCAACCTAAACGAAACTCTTCTCAGTCGCACCGCGTTTCCCTACCCCTGGGCAAACAGCGGTTTACTATTATAACCTATTTCTTTGACTTTTCAGAGGCTTTGGCGGTCCTGAGGACTTGTCTTCCCTTGAGCCACGGGCCATGACAGCCACCGGCACATCCGAAAGGGCACACAAGTCCCTGCCTGCTTCCACTTCTTTGAGAACTTCCAGTCCTCCCAGGCACAGGCTCTAGAAGCAAACCCTCGCTCGCTCGCAGCTTCTCCCCATGCAGCAGCTTTGCCCGGTGCTTTCAGCACATCTGACCATGTCACTGCTGTCCTTCGTGCCAGAGACTTGGCTGTCGTGTGGTGGATGGCTTTCAAATTGGCACTCTTGGACTTAAACGGGACACTGTCAACAGGTCACAGCCTGTCTCTTATTTAACCTGTTGCTCTCATTGTGCGTAATTAGATTAGGGCCTGTGGGGATAGGACACGGGCAATGGCTTTAACCTGCCAGAGGGGAGATTGAGATGAGCTCTGAGGCAGAAGCTCTTCCCTGGGAGGGAGCTGAGGCACTGGTACAGGGTGCCCAGAGAAGCTGTGGCTGGCCCATCCGTGGCAGTGTTCAAGGCCAGGTTGGACACAGGGGCTTGGAGCAACCTGGTCTAATGGGAGATGTCCCTGCCTGTGGCAGGGGCTTGGAGCTGGATGAGCTTTAAGGTCCCTTCCAACACAAACCAGGCTGAATTCCATGATCCTATGATAATAAATAAGAGATCAGTGCACGTAGGAAATAAGCAGAATTGCACCTGCTGCCTGTTAGAGTGATGTCCTCTCTCCAAACAGGATGGTCATGACAAGCAAAGACACAATAAACTAATCTAGAGGACAATGAAGTGATGCTGCATGCTGTCAATGTGAGCACCTTCCCATGTGCAGTGGAGCAGCTTCACAGAGCGGAATTCACACTTTCACAAGACAGAGAACTGAGCCTGCCACGTGCCACGAGCTGCCTGGGGACTCCGGGTCCACAGTACAGCCTGAAAGGAGGTTGCTGAGTTTTGCTTTTCTTCTTTTAAAGTTGACAACTTCAGTGGGCAGCACCTACATTCAGCCCTGACGAATAGGAAACCTGACTTTACCAAGCTCTAGGCCATTGCCCTGATGGGTTAGGTTTTGGGTTTGTCATTGTTTTCATAAACAAGCAGCTATTACTGCTCCTCATCATCCTTCCTATCCCCAGGAACTTTTACCTTCTTTTCTGTCTCATTGGCGTTACTCATGTTCATTTCTGGTAGATTCCAAAATAACTGTTAGCATTTCAGAAATGCCTTCAGATTTTAAATGAGGACTCCGTAATGCTGCATTCCATAAAGACTTCAAATGAGGTATCATTTTTGTCCCACAGAATACTGTAAAGGCATTTAAGGAGCTTACTCCCCACCCCATGCCTGTTACAAGCCCAGACAAAGGACAATAAAAATGTGAACCAGAGGGGAAGGAATGAAATAAGCACAGGCAGGCACATCTGGCTGGGCAGGTGAGGTGCTCCTGTAGGTAGCCAGCGCAGACCTGGGGATTCTTTTGCTTCTCAAGGCTGTTAAGAGTTACAAACTGACTGGTTTGTACCTGATATAAGAACAAGTATAAAGAGTATAAACTGCACTGAAAGACGTGTTACAAACACAACCACCACACCAGGCAGTATGCACGTGGGGCCAGAGTGGCCAGATCTCAGTAGCACACAATTTGCTTTTGGAAAGTCTTCACCAATTACTTCCACAACTCATTCCTAAAAACCTTATCATTAAAACAACATCTCGTTATTTAATCCTAGAGCTTATGCTCCTATTCCAGCTTCAGCCCAACTTTGTCAAAATGTAGCCTTAAGAAAATATAGGTTTGACTCTGAGTCCACTGGGCAGGAATTCCTGACAGCAGCCTTCTTCAGAGAGAAGTCAGAGGAAAGGCTGATGGAATCCTGTAGTGTCAGTGAATTTAGGAACATGCAACCCCACACACATTACTGTCTGACTCAATCTAGCAGCTGCTGAAATGTCAGTGTACGTTTTCAATTTACCATTAAGCTGGACTCTCACTTGAATTTTACCCCAAAGCCTCCAGTGACCCAAACAGATCAGTCTTGGAGGTGTTTGAACTCCACATGGATGTACAAGCTGCTGTGCTTAGCTGAGGTGTGGGCTCAAACTGAATAGAGTTGAACAAGAGCAGCATTAATAAGAGCCCAGGACAGGCACAATTGTCTTGGTGGCTGATAGTCTTGCCATTCCCCTCCTTCCATTCCCAAGTACAAACTAGTCCTCTTGCTGTTGAACACAACCTACCAGGAGGCAGCTTTGAAGTAGCTCAGGCCAAAGAACAATAGGATGGCTTTCAAAATACCTACTGGAAAATGCTGAGAATATGGTAATGCAGACAGAGCTCTGTCTGTGTGGATGCTCACACCCAGCAAGACTAACCTGTGTGCTCAGCCTTACACATAAAGCATTCAGACTGGATGTATTAGGAATGTTAAGCTTCAAGTATTGAAAAGTTGTTTCTCTGGCACATTAGACTTGGTACACTGTCATGTCCAGTTGTACAATGGGATCTTGAGAGGTATTTCAGTAATAGGTTAGACACAGGGGCTTGGAGCAACCTGCTCTAGTGGAAGATGTCCCTGCCCATGGCAGGGGTTGGAGCTGGATGAGCTTTAAGGTCCCTTCAACCCAAACTAGTCTGGGATTCTATGATTCTATAATTACTCGTCATCTTAACAGCCAATCAGCACTGTTACAGCTTTTGCTTTCAGAACCAAATGAAATGCATAGCTCAAAGCTGGAAGAATACTAAAACCATACTGAAAGGATAAAACTAAATAGGTGTTTTGAGGAATGGTCAAAAAGAGGTCACAGAGCCAACAGGTCTGAAAACATTATCTAAATACTGTAATACAGCATTTAAACGTGATGTGAGAAGAGGTCACAATTCAGTTCTGAGCCTTTTCTTGGAGAGAACCACAGAATCATATGCGGCAAAGGTGATTCATGTATAGAGGTGAGGCTCCACCTTATTTATTTCTTCCTCTAAGGCAGCACAGATAGCATTTGCTTCACCACTGCCCTACCCTGAAGACCTGACAGAAACCTCTGCCTCCATCACAGCAGACAACAGTTCCTTCCTTCCCCTGTGGCCAGACACATCACCCCAGGGTGCTCTGACCCATAAAACATCCCCCATCAGTTCCTCGTTTCAGCCTTCACAACCTGTCAGTGCAGCAGCTGCTTTAGTAAACATCAGGCCTTTTCCTTATCTTTTTCCTTTTTTTTTTTTCCTTTGTAAAAGGAGAATTTTGATTATTGAGACACTTGATTCTAAGGGGAAGGGAGGGAATCCCCAGCCTGCTGTCCTGCCCAGCCCCCAGCTCTAACTGGTGCCCAGACCCTGGTGCTCTGCTCACAGTGTCTATGGGAGACATGTGGTTTTACCCTTATGCTGCTGGGATTGTTTGGCTGAGCTGGGTGATGGATGGTGGAGAAGGTTGTGTCTGGAAATGTGTTCCAAAGTCGACAGGAAGCTGAGGGGACCTTTGCCAGCACTTCCTTCCTGTATACAAGGGGAGGACAGAAATGGGAAAAACCTTGGCTGACTCTTGCCCTGAGAAAAGTGCTGCCCTTCCAGCTGGGTTACAGTAAAATGTTTTAATCTTTCACAGATTATAATATCCTTCCTCTCTAAGCATAGCCACAGTGGCAGCAAGGCTTAGATAATTACATGAACCAACAGTGTAAAACTTAAGAGGTGGCTACAGAAGGCAGGTGCTGGAAGCTGGACAAAAGGAGGTCTGAATGTGAAGATCCCTATCTTCAGCCAAGATATAAATCATCAGTGGATCTCACCTGCCTAACCCAGTATCTTGACGCCAAAAGTAACCAGTAACTAAGCATTCAACAGAAGGTGTAAAACTCACATGAGCAGGACATTGGAAATGTGTCTCTGGACAGCTTCATGCCTTTGCCTGTTAGAGAGTGGATCTAAATTCAAAGCATAACATTTATTACCCTTCCAAAAGATAAGATGCAATGAGCAATCTGTGAACATTCAGACCATGTGATCCACACATTCCTCATGAGCACCCAGGATGGTTTGTGTTAGAGACACTTTCCTTGAATGCCTCTAGGTCGTTTTGGGGATGATTCATGAATCTCCATGACATCCTGAGTGTATTCAACACCTGCTCACAGCAATAAACCACAGGCAGAGTATTACAGAATAGATATCCATGCTACCACAGGAATCTTCCTACAGTTTTACATTCCTGAACTCCCAGATTTAAACCCAGGGACAATGGCAAGTTCTGCAGTGTAGGCTGGTGTCCAGATCCATCAACTTGCTCTGCCTACAGCCATGAGTGACAGTAAAGCATGGCATAAGGGTGCTGGCTATGACAACCACTTTCCTTGCTATCCTAGCAAGGGAATATCCCAGCAATTCCAACAAGGGAATATACCAGCAATCCCCACAAGCAGATATTGTCTGGATGAGTTTGCCCAAACGAGCCTGAAAAAGGAAGAAATTCTCAAGCCTCTTGACAACAAAAGATGAATGCCCAAACCTGTGAGCAGACAGCTCACAGCAGCCTCTGCTTCTGAAAAAGGCATCAGACAAAAAGACCTCACCCATGAACAAAGAGTGGGAACAATGGAAACTGTCAAAAAATAGCCCTCACATCAGAACTGAGAATGCCACTTTACACATCCAAAAAAGCACAGAGCTGAGCAGAAGCCCAGGAGGCTACGTCCCCCAGGCCCTGCTCCCTTGCAGACACTGCCAGAAGCACTGAATGATGCTGGATTTCAGTAACCAAAGATGGGGATGGAAGAGGAGAGGAGATTTATGGCAGGACTGAGCCAGAATAAGTAACAAATTCCTGTCCTTTCAACCTCTCTGTCAAGGATCCTGACACTGAGACTTCATAGGGAATACATGGAAATGGTGTGTGTGCATCTTCCATGGGTCTCATTTCATAGGATAAAGCAGCTACAAAAGCAAATAACGAGGAAACTAAACTAGGGATAAAAGGTGAATGAGTTGTGGAACATACAGTAATAAAATTATGGAAAAAGCTCTTCCCTGTGAGGGTGCTGAGGCACTGGCACAGGGTGCCCAGAGAAGCTGTGGCTGCCCCATCCCTGGCAGCGTTCAAGGCCAGGTTGGACACAGGGGCTTGGAGCAACCTGCTCTAGTGGAAGGTGTCCCTGCCCATGCCAGGGGTTGGAGCTGGATGAGCTTTAAGCTCCCTTCCAACACAAACCAGGCTGGGATTCTGTGATTCTCTGTCTTCTTCTGAACTGGTGAGAAGTTACAAAAACAACTGCTATAAACATTTTCAATCTGGAACACAATTTTAAGAATGCTGATGTGGACCAGGAAACCTCAGAGAGCCAATAACCTTCATGGCATGCAATTTAGCATTGGATTCCCATGTTCTGTTCTATTTCTGATTCAGCATTCTCCTCCAGTAGCATCAAATGAAATCAGTGGAAAGCAAATCATGCTGAACCAACAGGAGAAGATAAGCAAACACTTGGACAAGCAGAAAACTCACCAGTGGTCTGATCACTTGAGTCATTGTCCTGATTCATCCTCCCAAAGGCAGCACCAAATCTGGATGCTTAGCTCAGAGGTCTACAGCTCAGAGGTGGGAGCTCAAGCTCTTGTTTCTGAAAAGAAAAACCAATGCAGTGTTACTCTCAAACTGCAGGAACTTCATCCTCTGTGAAAAAGGAAATATCTTGTGTGTGGTCTGTTGCCATTGAATCTAAGCAAGAGTGGAGAACCTGTGTGTATACAGCTTAGTGTATAAGTCAGAGTACATTGCCTGAGGATCAGAGAACTAAATGGTGAATTGGTGAATTAAGTCAACCAAGAAACACTGAAAAGTGGCATCTGCAATCTCATGTAAGTTAAATCAACATGTAGTTAAAGCAAAATCTGCATTCCTGGAATAGGTTGAGATAAGCTTTCCGATTTCAACTGCACAAACAGGAGTCTCTAACCCTATTTACTTGATTAACCAAACAAAACCCCAGCCCCATCTAACCTCCAAAGTGGACAAACAGTCCATGGGAATGTGTTTCTGCCATAGCTAAACAGCTCCTCCTATTTGTTTGCTTGTCCTTCCACTCATCACATCTTGACTGTGGTAGAGTTGGGAACAGAACTCATGTCTCCCAAATCCCAGTCCAGTGCCTCAACCACCACATTTTAATCACATTGCAGAATTGTTTATCAGGAAGGAAATTCCCCCTCGAGAGTACTCACTGAGTGCGCTGGTGGAACACAAATGCTTAGAAAAATACAAATGGAGCAGCAATAACAACAAGTGATTTAAGTCACTGTACAACAGGCTGGAGATATTCATCAGTATATTGGGGATTGTTTTTGGCAGCAGTGTAACTAAGGCACCACTGAACAGGACATGACACAGAACAAGCACAGATGTCCTCAGAATAGTAGCCTCCTCCTCTTCAACAGATGACAGGTAACTTTGAGAACATGAATCCCACATTCAGCATTAGGTGTACGTCACTCAGAGGGGGATTTCAAAGGTTTGTATTCTTACCAAGCACCGCGAAGGGCACCTTTGGTAGCATCTCACCAAGCTCCTAAACGCAAGCGGCTGAAGTACATGATCTAGTGGGTCAGAACTGACCTCAGCACGTTGTATCAGCAAAGGGATTCCTCTTGCTTTGAGGTCTTTAGCCAATAAAAAAAAAAAAGGAAAGGCAAAGTAAATGGCAAGTTCAAGGTCCAGGACTCTGCAGAATTTGGCCCTGCTCAGCAGTTGGGCAGAGGAGAAGAATTTCCCCACTTGCCAGCAGTGGCTTTCCAGGTTGCATCTCGTGAGACTCCACCACAGTAACAGCCACAAACACGGCTTTGGGCGATACGCCTCCCCCATGCTCCCAGCCACAAACACGGCTTGGGCACGTTCCCAGAACTCTGATGAGATTCCTTTAAATGCCACTGTATAGAAATTCCAGCAGGACTGACTCTGGAAGAGGCAGGGAACAAATTCTCAAACACAACGTCCAGGGCTCACACTTGTGTATCTAGCGCAGCTTTTAACAGGTACATCAGGTAGTTCAAGCTGCCTCCAGTGCAGACCCAAGGGAGACACGCTCAGCCTCCGGTACATGTGCGGACCATGGGAGAGGCGAGGGCCACCTCCACCCCACAGACGCAGGCAGGGCCCCACATGCTCTGCCAGACACACCAGCCCCATGGAAAGCAGAGTTCTCCCCAGAGGAGCCTGGGCTGAGGGCAGTCATCCCACCATGTGAACACCTGTAAGCTTCTGTTCCCCATGGCCATCTCCTGGGTTCATACATTAAATCCCAGGACTGAACCCAAATGATGCCAGAAACACCTCCCACAGCAAACACAGGGAGTATCAGTGCTGCTCTGGAGACACAAAGCCCCTCCAAGGGCACTCTCTGCAGGATCCATCTACTATATGCAGATGACTGCATCTCATCTGAGCATCCGGGCTCCCCTTCTGATGAGTGGAGATACAGAGGCATCTCTAGGGAGCTCACCCAAACACAGACAACCTGAAGAAGACATCTATGGATTAACCTGTTTCTCTCTGGTGGCTGTCTAGAGACTCTTGGTAGCTACCTCAGATGAAGGCATCTATGTCCAACCAGCTGCATCCCACCCTCTATCATTGCTTTACCCCAGAGATGAACATATTGGCTTTGCTGTCCCACAGGATATTGAGAAACACATCAGCAAGTGTCGGGCAAAGTACCGGTATCAAACAAGAGCAAATGTCACTGCTTTGAAGTTGGTATTTTGAATCTATTACCTCCTCATTATCTCTGTGTTACTTAGTTGCCTACAAATTTTGTATTTATCTTAATATATCTACACAGATACAAGAGTCTGAAAGAGCCAGATGCTCCTCAGTGCAGCTCAGCGACAGGACAAGAGGGAATGGGCATGAAATGGAGGAAATCAGGTTTAAACATCAGGGGAAAAAATGATTTCTTGTTTATTTTTTGGCGTTTATTTTGTTGGGTTTTTTTTACTGTACAAGTGATCAAACACTGGAACAGCCAGTCCAGAAAGGCTGTAGAGTCTCCATCCTGACAGAACAACCTGCTCTGAGCGTGGGGTTGGAGTGGGTGATCTCCAGAAGTCCCCTCCAACCTCATCTGCTCTGCTGTTCTGTAGTATGTTTCATAGAATCATGGAGTCCCAGACTGGTTGGGTTGAAGGGAGCTTAAAGCTCCTCCAGCTCCAACTCCTGCCATGGGCAGGGACACCTTCCACTAGAGCAGGTTGCTCCAAGCCCCTGTGTCCAACCTGGCCTTGAACACTGCCAGGGATGGAGCAGCCACAGCTTCTCTGGGCACCCTGTGCCAGCGCCTCAGCACCCTCACAGGGAAGAGCTTCTGCCTGAGAGCTCATCTCAGTCTATTCTCTTTCAGCTTAATGCTTGAAGACTGTACATTCACAGACTCCTAGCATTTGCTAAGTACACACTTGAAGACAGCCAAACTTTACTACCCAGGGGTAATGCCTGAATTTTCCAGAGAAACTCTCCCACCATCCCCAGTCTGCTCCCCATTCTTTACCACACCAGAATCACTGCTGGCTGCAGAATACCCGCCTCAGTTTTGTCCTGCACCACTTTGTACTTTTTCACATCACTGGCATCAGATACATCTAATAACTCACTAAAGAGAAAGTTTCTTGCCAGAATACACTTCGAGGCACTACTTCCATTCTTTTGAACAACAAAAAAAGTCACAATTTCTCCTCAAGAGTTCTTTCAACCTTGACATTACCTAAAGCCCTTCAAGCCTTGCTTTTTTACACCAGACAAGACTAATTCAGGAATTAATAGTACATGTAATCCAATTGTTCTTCACTAAAAAAAGCTACTCTCTTATTCCTTGCCTGCTATTTTTGTAGTCAAGATCAGGCTTGTGTTTTTTTCCTGTTAGGCCAGCCCCACTTAGGTCTAAATCAAGTGTGTCCAGAGGGAGAATGTAACTTCCCATCTCCAATCCTGCAGGATGTTGTGATCAGTTTGCAGAGGTGAATAACAGCACATGAGAAGGTAAGTGCTGGTAGAGATGCTTTCTGCTGTTCAAAGCATACAGAAACCCGGCACAGAACAGCTGAAGAAAAAGGCTTCTGCAAAGAGCTGCCCAACTGCTCTTCCAAGGACTTCTATTTTATTCCAGAGCAGGCATGGGCACTGTTGAGCTCTTGATATGGGGCCCAGGGCCATACAGGAGTGTTTTGCTGTAGGGACAGGCCAAGGGGATTGGCTTTAACCTACCAGATGGGAGACTGAGATGAGCTCTTAGGCAGAAGCTCTTCTCTGTGAGGGTGCTGAGGCACTGGCACAGGGTGCCCAGAGAAGCTGTGGCTGCCCCATCCCTGGTAG
>NW_009931333.1:0-3461 GCF_000696875.1 Nestor notabilis | reverse complement strand
TATGGTGTGGGAGCATCTTCCTCGCGGGGAAGGTGCCCCTGCCTGTGGCAGGGGTTGGAGCTGGAGGAGCTTTAAGCTCTCTTCCAACACAAACCAGTCTGGGATTTCATGATTACACCTGGTCATCCTGAATAATGCCCATGGTCTGAAGCAAAAAGGATGAGTGTCTAGCAAGTGCCTGCCACCTCCCCTGCCTGCAGCTCAGACCTGCCCAAAGGTGAAATAACATCCAGGTGAGGAGGGGAGGCTTCTTCACATGACACAGTTCATGGTCCTGCTTCCTCAGTAACAGCTGAGCCCACAGCCACCACCAGACAGGGAACCGAAGGTCACCAGTTTCCATTTGAGCGGTTTCAGCTCAAGCAGGGCCATCAGGTGATGGGGCTGGAGCAAACAAGAGGCTCCTGAACCCTCAGCTTTGGAACCATGCTGAGAAAAGCAGTAAATCTTTCTCCTGATAGTTTGTTAACCCTGTGTGGGGTCAACTCCTGCGCCATTACCTCAAGCCCTGCCACAGCTGGTGCTTTGCTTAAAGCCCAGAATCTGGGTGAAGACACTGTGTTAAAAACCTCTCCTCTCTCCTCGGAAAACATCACCAAAACAGAAGAGAAGGTTTCTCTTCTGCTTGGTTGAAAATGTGAACTGAGAGTAACTTCAGGCTTTAGAAACAAGATGACAAATAGCAGAAGCAATGTTTCTTTGTAGGCTTCTCCAAACTGCAGTTTTTAAGCCTATCTCATATTTTTGCAACCCGCCTTTTCTTGTTTTATTGTTAGAGAACACACAGGCACATGCAGCAAGAGATATCCAGCATTAATGGATCCCTCTGCAGTGAAAAGAATGAGTTAGGAGTAGGGGTGAAGGAGCTGCAGCCCTAGGAGTGTTAACAAAACACAATATGAAAAGCAGGGGTGCCTTTTCACTGACTTTTACAGGCTTTGGATTCCATCCTTAAACCCAACTCAGCAGCCCTGGGGACAGCCACAAACCCAACACTTCATTCTTTACAACACACTATCGAAGTTACACCACCCGAAATCTCTGCTCCACGATGGAATTACAGCATCTCAGGCTCCAGCAGGTCACATATTACCTACATACCAGGACTATTTACATGCAATCTCAATAGCCTATGTTATTTCAAAGCGGGGAAAAGTGATGAAGAGGCCTCTTTGTACCACAGGCTGAAATGCAAATGGCAGTTCCACCTACTTTCACAGTCTTTCCTTTATCACATAAACCTCTAGCTACCCAGAAATAGAAACCTCACTTCTCTGTGATAAGGATACAGGAAAAAAGCAGTGTCAGCAGCAGTGCCAGCAACACTGTGCCTCTGCAGAGAGCCCCAGCTCACCCCTGACATCCCCAGCAGCACTCCAAGGCAGGGCTGGGCTCCCCTGAGCCCCACGGGTGGCTGAGGAGCTCCTGTCAGGACAGGGCAGCCCAGAACCTGCCAACGCTTGAGTGTGCTACTGGGAACAGGCCAGAACAAGAGCCTGCAGCTAAAAACCACCTTCTGCATTGATTCATGTTATTTGTGCTCATTCTAAGAAGGAGATGCCTCTTCAGAGAGCCCTCTTTCTCCGCTTCAGTTTGATGGAATTTCAATTAAATTATTATTGATTTTTGATCATTTACAGGAGTAATTTAGTAACTTCACACTACTAAACTATTCAAGATAGAAGAGGGTAGATTGAGATGAGATCTTAGGCAGAAGTTCTTCCCCGTGACAGTGTGCCCAGAGAAGCTGTGGCTGCCCCATCCCTGGCAGTGTTCAAGGCCAGGTTGGACACAGGGGCTTGGAGCAACCTGCCCTAGTGGAAGGTGTCCATGCCCATGGCAGGGGGTTGGAACTGGATGAGCAATAAGGTCTCTTCCAACCCAAACCAGTTTGGGATTCTATTATTATCATAACAAGATTCACTGTAGCTGCTGAAGGCTTAAACCAGAACACAGCAGAAACCAGTAGAGCTACACAGTTCTAGCATGCACCCTCTGCCTAGCTAGTTCTGACACTAAAACTAGAAGGCAGCTGACAGAATATCAACAGATGTGTATCAAAGTCTGCTGGACTCTCAAGGCTCTTCCCCTCAGCACGATGAAACCTGCCAGCTTGACAAGAATGTGTTCTTATTGGAAGTTCCTGTCCAAGTTCTAACATCAATAAGCAAATTGTTGTGGCACCAGGGCATAAATAAAACCTGGACCCACAGAGAAAGCCCTGTACACCAGAGAACGCGTCCTCCTGCACACATGCAGAATGTCCAGCACAGCATTGTCATTAACAGGATACCAAGAATAAAACAATTGCTGTGTGCAGGTACCAACCATGTGCAGCAATATTTGAAACCAAGAAGTTCACACCCAGCCTCTCACAACACAGAGCTGACTGTGCAAATCACAGGCCAGCAGCTAATTTCTGTGTGTTTTACTCCTGACAGTAGAGCTGACCCTCCATTCTAAACGCAGCAACTTCAAAGGCTGGGTCAGCGCTTCCCTTCCAGCCAGGGTAAACAGTTTACCAGCAGCATCTGACTGAACTTAATGCAGTGACACACCATTCCATTCACAGCGGTACAGCGAGGAGGTTGTTCCAGAGGGTGAGCAGGGAACAGCTAACAGATCTTCCTGAGCTGAGATGGGTCCTTCTTTCCAAAGGAGGGAAAAAAGAAACAACATAATTCACAGCTTGAACTTCAGTTTGGGAAGGCCCAGGAAGACCTCTGAATGTGATGCCTCAGTGATTTCTGCCCCAAAGCTTTCCCGCCAGGGGGACATTGCGACTCCCAAGGCATGTGTGAGTCAGAGGAAAGCAGCCCAGACACACACACAGGGTATTTGCCTATTGGGGCATCTAAATACATTTGCCCTTATTTCTCGTAGGTCTGAAGTCGTGGATAAGAAGGATGAAATAAATACTTTACATAATTCGTAAGTACCCCTCCAACCTTCAGAGCTGCTGGGGAGGCAGTTTGCTCTCAGGGTTCCTGGAAGCTAATTGCAACAGATCATCTAAGAAAAGGCTCATTGCACCACGAGAAAATAAATCCTGGCAGCCACCGCCTCTATCATCACACCGCTGGCTCTGAGCATCTTCTGAAGGTTCCCAGAACCACATCCCTCATCACCTGCAAATCTCCACTCCCACACCTAGAGGCTCGTGCAGGCCAACAGCATGCACAGATACAAACTCCTGCCTGCACATCCGAGTGTGGGACCTTGGCTGCTGATTGCTGCCTTTCCTGATTCCCCCACCTTCATCAAGCATGAGCCTGGCAACACGAACGTGTACCACTCTGCAGACCAAGCTCTTCCTGCTCATTTCTCTTCTTACACATCAATCACCTTCAGTCTCTTTGAAAACTCACCCTGGAAACAATCAGCACAACCAAAGTCACCACTGAAACTCAGGGCAATGCTGTGACACTTTATAGAATGGTTTGTGTTGGAAGGGAGCTTAA
>NW_009931332.1:22041-24853 GCF_000696875.1 Nestor notabilis | reverse complement strand
TGATAGAGTCAGAGAATCACAAAATGCTTTGGGATGGAAGGGATCTTAAAGCTCATCCAGTTCCAACCCCCTGCCATGGGCAGGGACACCTTCCACCAACCTTCCATTCAAGGCCAGGTTGCTCCAAAAGCCCTGTTCAACCTGACCTGTCCAACCAACTGCCAGGGATGGGGCAGCCACAGCTTCTCTCGGTAACTTGTGCCAGTGTCTCACCACCCTCACAGGGATGAACTTCTTCCTTATATCTATTCTGAACCCCACTTGTTTAAGTTTAAACCCATCACCCCTTGTCCTATCGCTACAGTCCCTGACGAAGAAAAGTCCCTCTCCAGCATCCTTGTAGACCATCTTTTCAGATATTGGAAGCTGCTCTGAGGTCTCCACACAGCTTCTCTTCTTCAGGCTGAACAGCCCCAATGTTCTCAGCCTGTCTTCGTATGGGAGATGCTCAATGATACACAAAGTTTCCCTCATACACAGACCTGCACTGACCTGAAAGCTTCTGGAAAAGAAGGCTGAGAATTTAATCACTGCTAAGCTTTGGGGACATTCACTAAGGAACAGTCAACTACTTCCTAATAAGATGTGATTATTACAAAGAAAAATCCTATTACAACACAATACTGTTAGTCCACACCAAATGTCCATTTTAAAGCCATCTAAATCCTGTGTTTAACATGAAGATTCTTTTCAGTAGTCATCAAACTGCAATCTGCTCAAATCCTGACTTCTGCGCTTCTGCCTGACGGTTGCTTGTTGATACTGTGCTATTGGCTGCGGAAGAGAGACCTCCAGTACAGGAGAGCAAATAAATCACTAGGGTACCTTCTCGTGTTCAATACAACTGGGAAATACACTTTCCATTTAATATGGTTTTCATTTCCACAGTTCATGCTCCTATTGAACAGTGCTCTCTAGTCAAGCTCTGCTTTGTGGGAGTTGGCAATACACCCACTAAACACTGGCCTATACAAACAAAAGTAACATTTTCACTCCTTTTAGGAGCACTCTCCAATTATGCACAGACTTAATGAAGTTCCTACCAAAACTGGTCTCTGCAGCTTGATACTCCATTTTCAAAATATGTTATATTATTTAAAGAATTATAGAAAAGACGAATAAATTCTCCAGACAGAAGAACTCAGATGACAGCTGCGTTTTGCCATTCTGAAAAGCTCCAGAAAATACACCTGAGATGAAGCAGATTTTATTTATTTCATGAATGAATGAAACAGCTTTTGCTCCATCAGTGACCTGCAGTTCACATCTTCTAAGCGGCACTATACAGAACAGAACAGAGAGGGGACAGCTGGTCTCGGCTGCAGGGCTGGTTTCTGCCATGGCCTGAGAGAAGAGGAACAGCTCTGGGCTTGTCCTTGGGAGCCCAGCAGCTGTGCCCAGAGCACAGCCCCAAGGGCAGGGACAGCCCCTGGGCCTCCTGGGCACAGGCACTGCCTTGGGGCCAGCACCCCCAAGGCTTCCGTGGGGGGGCGTGGGCAGGGGGGGGTCCCGTCACCCCATGTCACTGTGACACCACCCGGCAATGCAGCGGTCACCATTCCATTCCTCTCCATTCTATTCCATTCTATGCCTCTCCTTTCCATTCCCTGTGCTCACCCTGAGCTGCATAACAAGGAGACAGTTATTTCCCTGCAAGGCCAGGGGTTTTCAGCTCCAAAACCACTTTCAAGAACACAAACCACAAAGCTTACAAGTGGAAACAGGATTTTAGTTTATGACTCCATTTGGTTTTGGTTTGGTTACTTTCATTTTTATGTTATTTTATTTCATATTATGTTACTTTATGTTAGTTTATGTTACTTCATTTTATGTTAATTTAAGTTACAGGGTTTTATTTGTTTTGGGATGGTTGCTTATTTTACTCTTTTTCAGAGCTGATGCTCACAAGCATCAACACAATGCACGTATGCAGCCAGGAGCAAACTGATGCATTATTCAGGTCAGCCTGAAAAAACATCCTCTGCAGTCTGGGAAAGGAAAGCCACAGAAAGCAGCAGCAGGAAGACAGGACAAGCAGCCCATCTCCTGAAGAGTGAGAACGTGAAACATGAGCATCAGGACCAACCACACACACACGTGCAAGAATCATAAAATCATCATAGAATAGTTAGGGTTGGAAAGGCCCAAAGGGGAGCCCTGACAAGGGGCTGTGCTTCATGCTACACGGGACAAGCAGTAGCCCCCAGGGGCTACCCTGGGAGTCACAATAGCTTCCTCCCCCTGGAGGCAGGGCACGAGGGGCACCTGTGTGGTGCAGGAGCAGCAGCCTTTGGGCCACGACAGCCCAAGAGCAGGCAGTAACCTGTTCTATCAGGAAAGGCAGAAGGTGACACCACATTCAGAAACAAAGTCCTTAATTTAGAGTTACATCATTCTACACATCCTCAAAAGAGAGAAAAAACAGTAGAAAAAGACAGCAGTAAAATATAAATTGTATTCTTCTGTGAATTTAACTCGTATATTTTGTAGATTCATTACAAAACATCTGAGTCATACATATCTAAGTGATAACAGCTGCTGTATTTTTTTAAAAAGCCCTTATTATTCCAGGTCTATAGGAAAACTCTTTCAGTTCAGCCACTTTGGGAACTAATGGAGCTAATTTGAATGTCCTAAAATCTTCCGCTAGTTTAATTCAGTAAATTTATCATTCTGTTACACATAAAAGTCTCTGAAAGTCTTTGTAAGTGAACGGCTTTCATAGATGTACAACCTAAGCTGCACAGCCTACAACTGATGAGAAGCTCAACATGAGCCGGCAGTGTGTGCTTACAGCCAGAAACCAGCCCTA
>NW_009931332.1:0-21860 GCF_000696875.1 Nestor notabilis | reverse complement strand
GGGCTGGAGCAGCTCTGCTCTGGAGCCAGGCTGAGAGAGCTGGGCTGGGTCAGCTGGAGAACAGAAGGCTCCTTAAGGGGAGACCTCAGAGCAGCTCCAGTGCCTGAAGTGGCTACAAGAAACCTGAAGAGGGGCTTTGGACAAGGGCCTGTAGGGACAGGACAAGGGGGAATGGCTTTAACCTGACAGAGGGGAGATTGAGATCAGACATTAGGCGGAAGTTCTTCCCTGTGAGGGTGCTGAGGTGCTGGCACAGGGCTGCCCCATCCCTGGCAGTGTTCAAGCCAGACTGGATGAGGCTTGGAGCAACCTGGATTATGCCAGAGGTGTTAGAAATAGATGAGCTTTAAGGTCCCTTCCAACCCAAACCATTCTATGATTCTAGGTAGTTAGGATAACTAAACATTACCAAAATGTAGTCAAATCTTTCCTCATTCATATTGTTATGCAGATATTTTAAAACTTGTCTAGGTCTATACCTGTGTCAAAAAGCTGAAAGTGCCTGGTTGCTTTTTACACCAGCTTTGTAATTTTTCTGGTTCTGAGAGAACGTACACATGTACTTTGTTTTGTTCATATAACTTAATTAATACACTGTAGTTCTGCAAGTAATGCATCTGTGCTGAATAAATTATTCTAGCATGAATCAAGAACCCATCTTGCATCCCTTTTATCAGGAAGCTTTTGAAGTAAGCTGTCATCCTATCATGTAATGAATGAACAAATTTCTTGACATTCAACATCATCCTGATCATAGCGTTTGCACAATGGAGGGCTAGGTGACACAACAAGGATTTATGTGGCTCATCATCTAAATAGCTAGATTAGAAGCATCTGAGAACTTACTACCCTATTTGTCATTACAGTTTCATTTGTTACTGAATGACAACCTGTTCACACATACAGCTCAGTGCAAGCACTGTGCCCTCATCTTCATTTTCTTTGTTACATTTTACATGTCAATTTGAGCTCTCTGCAATTTCAGCCAATTGTGAAAAAGCTTTTCTTGATCTTGTGCATATTTACTTGGGCATTGGTGATCTTCTGAGACTCTCAGGGTTTGCTTGCTTATTTGTAGAGCAAAGGATCAGCTGCTTCCAATTTCACATTTACACTGGCAGGCATCATATCTTAACTCATGGTCTGACAGATGAAGTGTATCTAATATTTTCCCCAAACAGGAATAGTGAGGTAGCAGCAGAGATCTTGCAAGGGCTAGATCAGACAACAACTTGACATGGACGTGACATGGTATTTTTTCTCGACAAGACAAGACCCAGGGTGAGGTAATTTCATCTATTTTAAGCAACTTCTTTGAGAGGCCAGATGAAAACATGGTCATGAGATACTGATCCTAATAATGCTGTTTCAGAAATCATGAATACCATTGAGGTGACTGACACTGTTCCTTCACGCTTCGTATTAAAACACTCTTTGTTCATTCTGTCCAGCCACCATTTCTGCAAGGCAGAAGAGCATCGCTTTGTCTTAATATTGCTTTTAAAATAACAACTGGGAACTTCATGTTTCTTCTCAATGTAGAAAGTGTCAATATAAATTAATTTTATGGTTCGATCCGAGTTTCTGGGGAGAGGCTCAGTGCTTGCAGCTGTAATTTTAGCCTGGGAAACAGGATGTCTGGGAAACAGGATGTGTGTGTGGATGTGGCATTTGCCTACCTGTTCATCTTTTCTCCCTCATTCCCCCAAGGCACTTTTGCTGTTGGTTGATTTCTGGCAGATGTGACAGCAAGGCAGGTCCTCCCCCACTGCTACTGCATCCTCACCAGCTTTGGAAAAAAATCAAAGTCTGGGTAGAGGAGACAGCCTGAGACCAGAACTCAGCTGATGGGCAGAACACATCACAGACATGATGCTACCTCTGCCAGCTGGCACACTTCAGCTACACCCTCTGCAATAGTACCGGCTGTGGGTACTGGTTGGGAGCAACCTCCTAGCACTCCCTCCCACCTCGGTTGTGCTATGACCTAGGCAGTCAGCACTGGTTGAGAACACTGATGATACCTCAATACCAGCTAGCAGAAGAGGCAGACTGTTAGAAGAAGCTTATAATGGTTGTGCAGGTACACAAATGTAGGGGGTTTCCAGAGGAACCTTCATTAGTTTTGATGTTGTCCCCAAACTGCCTTTATTTCATATTCCCATGTGCAAAGTTGCGTTAATTTCTTTCAGAATTTTAAATATGGGGGTGTGTTGACAGTAAAGCTTGTAACTTAGGAAGAAAATGAACCAATTCCCCATTTCTACTTCTATGCAGAGTGAAATAAAACCAGCAATAACCTGACATTTTATTTGATAAACTTTTCTTATATATTTCAAAGAAACTTGACTTGCAATCTGAAATTAATTCCCTGACACTCCCTCATGGTATCAGTTTCACTTGGGAAAAACTAATTAAATGTGAGTTCTCTTTGATGCAGGAAATAAATGTATTACAATTGCTCACCCTACAGGCAGTCCAAGTGCTTAATTATGCATAGCATAGCCAGAATCCATTGGTTCTTCCATGGGTGAGCAGTAGCAAGAAGGCCTACCACCAAACAGAAACCAAAGGGGAAGTGGTGATCAAGAACTCTTGGGTGTATACTCCACTTCTAATGAGTTTTAGACATTGATTATTCCCTAGAATACACAGAAGGGGCAAAGTTAAGAATATGGTCACTAGAGGCAGTTTCTGTACTCAATACAGGTGGACTTTGTGGCACTTTCTACAGCGAGCAGAGAAAGGAACTTGACTAACATTGTAATTCCCTAACAGAAAACTTGATTTAGGTTCCTTAGATGGGCTGATAAGACCATGGGCCATAGTTCCCTGGCAAAGTCAATAGGGTTGCTTTCCTCTACATTTCACCTTTATGTACACCACATGGCAAAGAGCATGCAATTCAATTTATCTGCTTCAGAAGGGCAAAGGGCTAAGTCAGCTCCATGGGGCTGCTTCCTTGCTGCTGCTGCTTGGGATACTGCCTGATAAGCTGATCTTTGCTTACTGTGATTCAGCTTTAGGCAAATCCTGGAATTACCTCTTGTGATAAAATATATGCACCTGCCATTGAATGTAACTGATCTACGAGACCAATTTGAAAATCTCAGCGTCACTTCAGGTGCGAACATAAATAGCAAATAATGATTTCCACCTTTTTTTTTTTTAATTTATAAATTGTTGATATGGCTTTTGGTAATGATGCATCTATCCTTTTTACTACCCACTTGATGTGTGAGTAAACACAGCACTGACCGAAGCAATAAATAACTCCTAATCTCCTATTAAGAAACCAGCTAGGCCAATACAAAACGGGTCCAACTACTTCTTCATTCACCCCACTACAGTCACATTCAATGTCTATTTCCAGCCAGCCTGCCAGAGCACTGTTTAGGGGATTATAGCTTTCTCCAATCCAGGAAGATGGCACAGGTTGCTTGGGCAATCTGTGACAATGCCTGAGCAAATTCCTTTCACAAAAGGGTAGAGGCAACAACTGCAAGGTAAGCACCTCAGCTCATTAACACAGACAAGGGGGAAATATGACATATTTAGATTCCAGGATTTCATCCTGATAATAACCAGCCCAGAGTTCCCGGAAGAAACTAAGAATTGCTGTCAGTAGCTTTCAAATCCTGTGTCTTGTGGAGACAGTGACAAAGAAACACCCCCCCGCACCCCATTCCATTTAAAACCACAGAGAGAAGAGGAGGGCAGAGAGTACAATCCTTTTCCTTCAGGAGAAAGTCAGGTGGGGGGAAGCAAGTCCAGACTTTTTGCAAGCTACAATAAATTCCAGCCAGCAAAGCAAAGGGTCATGTTTTGCTCATCACCATCAGTGCTTCACTTGCTCTCCTGCCTGTCACCTCAGCCTACCTGCTCACATCACTTGTCCCTTCCCCAGTGTATTGCTGGCACACAATGGCTTGCTGCTTGCATTTCCTTTCACCCCTCTCTTCCATCTTGCTGTGCCAGACTGCCCATGACAACCCCTCCCATTCACAGACCCTAGCACCGCTGCCCTGATGGCTGACATCTCATTTTCTGACATCTCGTACCATGTCTCCTGTTTCAATTCTGCCTGCCCCTGCTGGACTCATCCCCACCCCATCTCATTTTACTGCTTCATTTGCTGTATTCTTGTCCCACTGTCACCTTCCCCTGTGGTCTCACAGCTTTGTTCTTCTCTTTGTCACCCACCCTCAACACCTCTGTTTGCCTCTACTTTTCCCTTCTCCTAGCTGCTCTCTTTCACACCATGATGAAAAGTTGACTAAGATGAAAGTTGCTACTTTCATTCACTGCCTGTTCTGGTCAGCCCCATTTGCTGCCTGCCTGCCTCCCCCTTCTTCTCTCCCAGCAGCCATGTTTGCTCTCTAGCGACAATATTTTTGTTTACTGCTCGCTCCCTAAATACCAAGGACTTTTCTCAGATCTCCTTGACATGCCACAGTCTACCATTACTCATTATCACCATCTCCCTTAGCTACTTGCTCTCCCTGCCTCTCCTCCAGCTTGTTCTTGCCACTGCTTGCTTCATATGCTTATAAAGATGTTCTTCCTAAGACTTCTCAAGGCTGTGTTTCTGGATTGCACTCTCAACCTTTTCTTGCTGCCCATCACCATTTGCCTACATTGCTCTCTCCTGCCCTCATCACCTCATTTCAATACCTGACTTCTGACTACTCTTTAACTTTCATGCTGGACCACACCAGTCACCTCTTCTTAACAGGCTGTTTGCTGACTCCTGCTGTTGACAGCCCCCTGCCTTCACTTTGCACCCTCTGCTCAATGTGTCTTTTCAGGCCTCTGTCTGCTGCTTAACTTCATCCTCAGCATGTTGCTCCATATGCCTCCTGCTTTCTCTGCATTGCTCAGAAGCTGCTTTGGCTGTCTGTTTGCTCTTCTTCCCCTTCTTTCCCACTGGTTGCCCTGCTTATTCCCTTCCTCTTGCCAGCTTGCCAGATGTGCACCTCTCCCATTGCCACATACCTGCATCTGGCTCTTGCTGCACCACCAGCACTTTCTGCTTGTCGTTGCTACTGTGTTTGCTGGCAAGCCTCCTCACCCTCCTTACTGGCTGTTCTCAAAGCTTCCCTTGCCTGTAGGCTTACAGCTCTAACACAGCATCTTTCTCCACTTCCCACAGCAGCCTCCCCTCCCCAACTCCTTAGCTACCTGCCTTCACTGCCTTTCCAGGCAGTAGTACTCAACTCTGTGGTGGGTTGAACCCTGCCAACAGCAGAACTCCCCCACAGCTGCTTGCTTATTACTTCTCCCAGTGGGACAGGGGAAAACAGAAAGAGCAAAAGCTAGAAAACTTGAGATAAGGACAGTTTAATGCAGTTAATAAGTGAAGTTAATACATGATGACAGTTTAATAAGCAAGGGAAGGAGTGGGAACCAATGCAAAGTCAATCACTCACCACCTCCCACAAGCAGACTGATGCTCAGCCAATCACTAAGCAATGGCTACCTTGGAAAACACTCCTCCCTCCCCTCCCCCCCAAGTTTTATTGCTGAGCATGAGGTTGTATGGTATGGGATATCACTTTATCCAGTTTAGGTCAACTGTCCTAGCAGTGTCTCCTCCCAACCTTTTTCCCACCCCATGAAGGTGGGAAGAGGCAGGGTAGGAAACACATAAAACCTTCAAGCTGTACAAGTACTGCTCAACAACAGCCAAAACACCGGTGTGTTACCAGCACTGGTTTAGCCACAAATCCAAAATACAGTGCCATACAGCTATGGAGAAAGTTAACTCCATCCAAGCCAGACCCCGTACAATTTCCTGCCAAAACAACTGTCCTTTAGTGGCCCATACTTGTCCTCACTCCTCCCTTTAATCACCATGCACTCTTCTCACTCTCTTTCAGCACAGCTGTATCTATTTGCCTTTTTATGCCACTTCCTCTCACAGCTCCCTATCTACATAGCTAGTCATCTCCTTCTGTCACAACTCTTTCATTGATTCACTTGCATGATGTTTCCACTACCTGATCCTGCCTCATTTTCTGATTTATTTTCTACCTTGCACACACAGCAGTGGGGGTGGTTGCTGCTGCCCACTCCAGCTTGCTCACCATTAGCCCTGCCTCCAATCCTTTCCACTTCTCTGGCAGTGTATTTTCTCTCTCCTGCTGCCTGCTCTCAGTCCAAAACATCTTTCTGTTGCATCTTGTGGAAGGAAACACATCCTTTCACCCTCCTTCAGATTGTCTGTGTGTTCATTATCCTCCCCACCTCTCATGGCTGAGCCGACATTGCTATCCCATTAGCCAGCTGTTCCTTAGGGCCCCTTCACCACCTCTACTGCACCCTCCGGCATCACATCATCTTCCCAACTTCTCTCCGACTTGCTTCACAGCTTTGTTTTTACTAGTCCTGCCTCAGTCATCACTCCAGCCTGCACATGGCCTCTTCCCACAGCCATGTTTAGAGTCTGTTCTCTTGCTTTATTGATTGTTCAATATGCCACTGGTCAGAGGCATTTCTCCCCACTATTATGCTTGTTTCCAGCTATTCCAGATGCCAAAATAACCACTTAGACTCTGGTGGTTTTTTTACCCTTTTGTCCCAAGCTTTCCATCCCCTTCTTCCACCTACTCCCAAAGCCTAGTTCCTTCTCCCTCCCCTTGCTGTCTCTGGTCCCTGCCTCAGCTGCAGTCTCCCTTTGATCTCTGCTGATGCACCATCACATATCTGATTTGCAGCCCCAGCCTCTTTTCACAGCTCTGCTTCCTCTGAGTTCTCACTTACTGCCCGCCCCATCACCCAAACACTGCCAAGCCTCTCCATGTCACTGCTTGCTGCACTGCTGTTGCCACTCTTCCCTCCCCTCTCAGACCTGTTAGCCACCCCAACGCTGCTGCTCCCTTTCCCAGACGGTTGCCTGTCTAGAGCTCTCCACCCTTACACTCCTCTTGTTTACTGACTCCTCTCCAGTTTACAGCTGTTTTTTCTCTACTGCTTTTTTCTACTATTAGTAGTTCTGCCAGCCATAGCTGTGTCTATTCTGCAGCCTACTGCCACCCCATTCATGACCTGCTTTTGCTGTCTCCCTTCCTTTAGTGATGTCTCTGCTGTACTTAGGACTGCCCCTCAAACTTCCCACCCCACTGACTAACTGCTGTCACCATCTCTCCTTGTAGCTGGCTTTACTTCCTGCCTATCCCATTTCTCCTCAACAGCCCCTTGCTGTTTCCGCACTGCAGCCATTGCTTGCCTCCCTCCTTATCTGCTGCTCTGCCTCCTGCTCTGGCTTCTCCTCTGGTAATCCAGTCTTGAAGTCTCCATCGTTGCCTGCTTCGTCTGCCTTTCCCATCCCCATCATGCCCTGTCTACTCTTGCCACCTTCTCTCACAGGCTCTTTTCTTCCTTTTAGCCTTACAGCTTCATCAGCACTCCTCAGAGCCCAGCTTACCTCCTGTCCAAATGACCTCGCTTGCCTGTGGCATGCTGGCACCTCCCAGGCTGTGGGGGCTCTCACAGTCCCTTATCAACACCACATCAGCATCTTGTCTTTATACGCTCCCCAACCACGTAACCTTCCTGCCTGCTCAGGACATCATCTGCCTTGCTTTCATCCTTCCTTGCCAAACACCCCACCACCTGCAGTGTCTCCTCTCTCACCCCACTTATCTCCTTTCACCACCTGCCTGTGATGGCCAATGATTTTCTCAGCTGCTGCATTTACCACTTTCCCATGACACCTCCCATTTCTTCACTGTCCCCTTTGCTGCCAACACCACCTCCTATATACCCCGTGCCCACCCTTTCCCACACAGTTAGCTGCCTTTTACCACCCACCCCTCAACTGCAGCTCTCCACTGCTGTGCTGTTTACTACCAGTGGTTCTCTCATCTTCCTCATTTTACTGCTGCTACTTACTGAGGGGAACGGATGTTTTAGGTACATATTAATATACCAGCTTTAATTCTTCCTTTGCTCTTCTTCACCACCTTGTTTCCCATGTTTTCTCATTGCTTTTCTTTTTACACCATGCTGTGCTTGTCCCCATCACCCTCTTTCCCCCTTTCTACTTATCATCTGGCATCACACCTGTTTGTGGCTTCACATACCTGCTCATAATCTTGGCCTGTTGCAAGGTTATTCAGCCATTAACCTTGCTGCCTCTTCACTTTCTCATCCCACTTGCTAGTCCTTCCTCAAGATACTCACCACCTTGTGCACCTCTTCTTCCTCCTGCTCCTTACCCTTGTCCCTTCACTACACTTATTCCAAAGGAAAATCACAGCCAAGCCACAATCTGCTCACAGTTGGCTGTGTCACCATCCTCTCCCTCACTGCCCATGTTCAGTGTGACCTGGTACTGCTCCCTTCCCAGCATTGCTCTCTCTGTCTGTGGCAGCATCCCTTCCCTGCTGCCCATCGAAGCCCTACATGCATAAAGCACAATTTCTGAAAGTACCTATACGATTTGTTTTCTCAAATTCCTCATTTGTAACAAGGATCTTTGGCTCTCAGCAGCTCAGGATTCATTGCCAGGTAATGCAAAAATCAACTACAACATACCCCGTGGCTGGATTTTTAGAGTTATTCAAGCATACACAAAACAGCCTCAGGGGCCCAGCTCAATTTCCAACCACATGTGTGCCACCTAAGCTGGCTTCTTGTAATTTCTCTAGGCTGGTCATGTTAAAGGCCTAAATACATGTGAAAATTTGGCCACAGATTACATTTGAAACTGAAGGAAAAGGGGAGAATATTCTGAGTTTCTGAACAACAGGAATGCTTTTAAAAAATGTACTGCTGGCTTCTTAACCCTAAAATAACTAATTATTGGACTAACAAGTTGATTATAGCAGGGGAGACACATGATATTTAAGAGCCAAGTGTTATTAGTGAAGGTGTGAGTTTTCTTAAAGCATTCAGGTCATTGCTCTCTCCCACACACGCTGCTGAAATGGGCCAAGCTCAAAAGTAATGTTGCACAAAAGAGATGCAGGGGGTAGATTACAGCGTTACATTTAAAACCTGTGGTACCTGGGAAGGATCTATTATTTATTTATGTGTCTACAGGGAAAGAAAAACTAAAAATCAGAGGCCAAGCCAGAGTGAACAAGAATTGTTTGAATGAGCTACACAGCTACAAAGTAGCACTGCAAGTTTTTTCCTAGGCAAAAGAACAGAGGCTTTGTATTAAGTATGCCTATTTGTAGCATTTTTCCTACAAAAGCTTAATATCCATTTTTCCATGTGATATAATCCTCCAGGGGAGAAAAAGAGGGACCAACCAAATTGTAAACATCCAGGCTTTAAGCAGTTGAATAAACAATACAGTAGTTTGGCTGTAGGAATAAATGGAGGGAGGTTGAGGACAGGCCAGTGGATTATCAATTAAACATATACCACCTTCCTGGTACCAATCTTAGGACTGGGGAAGGCTTTACTTGAGAAATGATCCAGGTTTACAACATGCCCTTCAGACTGAAAGACTCAGAGAAATATTAATGAGACAAAGTCTGCAGAGCTACAAGAAGTTCCTGCTCAATAGTATCAAACTATAGCTGCTTTATTAATGTTCTCTGTGGTGGTTTGACCTTAGCTGGATGCCAGGTGCCCACCAAGCTGCTCTATCACCCATCACCTCAGTAAGATAGGGGCCAGGGCAAGGTGGAAGAAGTGAAGAGAAAATAAGATGGAAAACAAACCTTGTGGGTCAAGATAAAGGGGTAAAGGTAGTTTAACAAAGCAAAAACAAAGGCTGTATGGAAGCAAAGAAAACAAAAGATTTATTGTCTACTTTCTATCAGCAGGCAACATACGGAATACGCTCGGTTTGGGTCAGCGGTTCTGTCCCTGTCCCCTCTCAAGATCTTGCCTACCCTCAAGCCTATAGGGGAATGGTGGAGAGAGAGCCTTGAGCAGTAGCCAAAACAGTGTGCGTTATCAACACCTTTCTGTCGACCAGTACAAAGCACAGCTATGGGGAAAATGAACTCCTTCTGAGCCAGACCCAATACATCCTCTTGCTGGGACCACTCTTATAAAAGAACACTGATACTTAAAAAAGAAAAAGCTCTAGTCTCTTTCTCAGACATATGGTACGTAACAACAGTGATGTGATCTTACACAGATATGAATAGACCCAAATAGTTCTCATCTGTCTGTATTTATTAAAGTCCATATGGTGGGCTTAGCTTGGATTCTGCTATAGCAAACAGTGTAATTCAAGGATGAATGGTCTGGGATTCTACTTAATAGAAAGAGCTGGATTGCCCTTTGGATGTTCTGCCATTCTCCAAAAGACAGTACTTGTACTTCTACTTCTCACTTTTATTGGCAATATTCACATAAGGAAGACTTAATAATAGAAGGCAAAAGAATCCGAGAGGGCAAACTCTTACAGTAAGCAGTGATCCAAAAGCAATTGCAGCTCTTCTTTCAGCTAATTCTACTTAGGGACTGCCATTTCCTCAGTCTCTCCTGGCTGCTAAGCTATTACAGAAATATAATGATCTGCAAATGAGGAGGAAAAGTGTGAAAATGGGAAAAAAAAGAAGACACACACCTGTATTAGCAGAATCTTGCTTTGACTGTTAACACACCACTTGTAGCTCTGTCAAATTCCAGTGCAGGAGTCTTGTCTCTTCATGATACCTGCAACAGCCCTAAATTAATTAATTGTCACTCTCCCACTGGATGAGTGAAAGAATTAAGCATACTACTTTAACAAGCTCGACTTTACTGGGTTATGCAGCTTGTTTTTCTTTTTAGTACTATCTTCAGCAGCAAGTCTGCATCTAAATAAACCTCCACAGTTTGAGCCTAAAATGGAAAACTCTGCTGCTCTTTGTATTGATTGTTTCTCCAAAGTTAAATATAATTGACATAAATAGAAATAATTTAGAGGTAGCCGTAAATGATATGTCACTTTGCAAACACTGTTGGTGTACAGCCTTTGAATACAGCCTAATAGCAAGCAGAGCTCCAGAAGTATGCACAAAACTGAAAATAGAGCAACCATACCATAAACATGATAGGTCATTGCCCCAGGTGGCTAATCCTTGGAAGGACCATGAGGGTGCAACAAAGGATCAGAATTACTGAGCCACTAAATTATTGTGTAGTTTCAAAAAATTCAATGTACATTAGTGTAGTTTATGTGGTGTTCTAAAGGCTTTTGATACAGATAGAGCACAATGGGCAGTCTCCTCAGCAAGGAGCATGCAGTTCTGAGAACTAAAGTGCTCTCAGACTAATTAAGAAAGATGATCTATTTTCCTGAGCTTTTTCCATTCCATAGAAGTTTTGTGCTGAGTTTATCTTCTCTGCAGTATTAGCACAATTTGATTTTTTCCATTCAATCGTTATCAGCAGAAACAATTTTAAGAAATACCACAAATCCTGTATTAAAAAAAACCCAAATCTCTGTTTCTCCCTTCTGGTATTAAGTTTTTATGACTTGCACTTATTTTATTTTATGAAGAAAGAATAAAACCAACCTGATGCTTACCCAGCCATCTGGCATAAAAAATAAACTGTAGTTAGAAAGGTCATAGAGACTCTGGGGCTTGAGCACAGAACATTCAGAATATCAAATATGTAAAAAACCTACAAGAACCTACGTCGTGCAAAATTCTCTCAAGCTGTGTACCAAGATCTAAGATTTTTATCAACTATAAATGGTATAAGCTATGCCCCTACACCACCATTATACTGCTGGATTTAATTTGGCTATAGTAGCTTAAAGTATTTTTCTCAAAGTAACAATAGAGACAGCATTTAAGACCAAAACTTGAAAAATTTCTCTTACATCTGGAAACGTAAGGAAACTTTTTGTTCACCTTCATATATGTATTAACATATTAATGATTATATTTATTATTATAGCCAACAGATTCCTTCAACCATTCACACATTGTATTAAATATATCAGTATCTTTCAAAGATACGAAGTACTCTAACATCAATATAGGAAATGCTGAAACAAGTGATTTCAGACAGTGGTGAACCAGACCTTAAACCTTACTAAATACAATTTAGTGATATTACGTATTTATTGAATAGGCATAACGTTTTGTGTGTATGCATTTATGTGAAATACAATCTGCCCTCCAATGCAAGAAAAGACATTTTAAGGTTTTAAAGTCCTTTAATATCCTTTAGAAAAAGATAAATCCCCAATTCTGCTTTTACTCCATGCCACGCACTACAAAGTGGGCACTTATTATTGGTCAAATTCAACCATACGAAAAAGATCTAAGTCGTAAGCCCCATTTAACATCAGTTTTGAGGGCTCCGGTTCCCTTGAATAGGACCACTTGTGCTGATCCTCTCCTGTGCAGACCTCACTTTATGCAGTTGAGAAAAAGCCAAGTGTCAGTTGATGAAAATCAGTGATTCTGGGGGAATTATATTATTCCCCCATAATTCCTAGCTCCCAGTAATTTAACATTATGTCACACCTGTAATGAATGGTTGGAGGGATGCAGAGCTACTTCAGCTACTCCAGCCAATGAGTCAGCTTTATTCAGAGCTCAGCTCAGATGCCTCTATACAAGCACCAGTAGTATAGGGAATAAACAAGAGGAATTAAAGATGTGGGCACATCTACACAGACATGGTATCACAGAAACATAGTGGGGTGGCTCCTGTGGCAGGTCCTGTGACTGAAGTGTTGGAATGGAAGGTTATAAGCTTTTTAGGAAAGACAAGCCAGGGAGATCCCCAATTCTGCTTTTACTCCATGCCACGCACTACAAAGTGGGCACTTATTATTGGTCAAATTCAACCATACGAAAAAGATCTAAGTCGTAAGCCCCATTTAACATCAGTTTTGAGGGCTCTGGTTCCCTTGAATAGGACCACTTGTGCTGATCCTCTCCTGTGCAGACCTCACTTTATGCAGTTGAGAAAAAGCCAAGTGTCAGTTGATGAAAATCAGTGATTCTGGGGGAATTATATTATTCCCCCATTAATTCCTAGCTCCCAGTAATTTAACATTATGTCACACCTGTAATGAATGGTTGGAGGGATGCAGAGCTACTTCAGCTACTCCAGCCAATGAGTCAGCTTTATTCAGAGCTCAGCTCAGATGCCTCTATACAAGCACCAGTAGTATAGGGAATAAACAAGAGGAATTAAAGATGTGGGCACATCTACACAGACATGGTATCACAGAAACATAGTGGGGTGGCTCCTGTGGCAGGTCCTGTGACTGAAGTGTTGGAATGGAAGGTTATAAGCTTTTTAGGAAAGCCAAGCCAGGGAGATGGGGAGGGGTGTAGCTATTTATGTCAGTGATAGGCTAGAGAGTATGGAACTCTGCTTGGAGACAGGTGATGGGCCAACAGAGTTTGTGGGTCAGGGTCAAAGGGAAAACTGTGATGGGGACATTACTGTGGAGGTCTGCATGGATGAAGCCCTCCATAGACAGGAGCAGCCTCACACTTGCAAGCCCCTTGTCCTCCTGGGGGACTTCAACCACCCTGATAGGTGCTGGAGGAAAGTACAGCCTGGCACAAGCAAGCCAAGAGGTTCCTTGATTGTGTGGAAGATAACTTCCTTTTGCAAGTGATAGAGGAGCTGACAAGGAGAGGTGCCATGCTTGACCTCGTGCTCACCAACACGAGGGGCTGCAAGCCTGCAGGCTCTGGGGGAGAAGCTCCTTCACAGGGACTGCATCAGTGACCTCTGCACAGGACCAGCATGACAGTTGACATTTATGCTGCTATTTATACACAAATGGAAATATTATAGTTATGAAGACATGAAAAAAGACACAGGGTTTGTGCTTCATTCTCCACTATTGACACAGGCTGCAGTCAGGAGAATTGGAGATAATATGCAAAGTAAGAAGAGCTGTATTGCATGTAATGTCATGTCACCTACCAACAGTTCCCTTCCTCAGTGCTCTCAGCTGAGACTGCTAACATCAGTGAAGTTTTGAAGTGAAGGACACTGCTACGATGATCTGTTCTGATCTTCTGTTGAGTCACAGACTGTAGACTCTGGTCTGGCATTTCCTATGCCAAGCCCACAACTTTTCCTTGCACAAAGGTATACTTGCTTAATATTCCAAATATTGCCTCTACAGCTACAGAGAATGACCCAGCAAGAAGAACAGGAAGCTAAACAACATTTATTTTGCCATTTTTCTGCCTTTTATCATCATTATACCTCACGTTTTTTGAAGCTACTGATAGATCATGTTCTCAAAACATGCACTTAAAATTGAGAATTACTATTTATAAAATGGGAAATAGAGTTAGAGGGTAGATTAAGTGATTTTTCTGAAGGTCACAGTATTTATGAATAAACCACAAAATGAGACTATGTTTTCCACAATCTGCCTTGACACACGATGCTATTTCTTGGAATAAACACAAGGCAGATTTCTTTCTGTGCTTTAAGATCAAGCAGCATTCCTATAATTCAAAATAGCTCAAAACAGTAACAGTAGCCACTCAACATAGTCAAAGTCCTTTTATGAGTCACAAACAATAAAACAAGTACCTTTGTAAGCAGCGTGAGCAGACTCCATTCATCACAGATAACAGGTTATCTGAATATTCCACCCTTACTATACAGGCTGGCTCATTTTTAGTAGCAGACCACAGGTTAATCTTCATTCCTTCAGGCAGTGTATGTTTTAATAACTCTTAAAGGGAAATCTGACAATATGCTATGCATCCATCTGTCCCCACACACAAGCGAGTAGAAATTAGAATCTGCATCCTGACAATTGAACACATTTCTTCAGTTTCAGCTGGGGCTTCTTGCATGATTTCTGGCTGACCACCCTTTAATGAACCTCAAACTCTGTTGTGAGATAGGGATTGTAAGATATACATATGTATATATACACATACACAATAGCTAATTAATGTTTCATTTGTGCAGTGGTGAAACACTACATAATTGCAACAATAGAAAAATAATACCATAAAAATTAAAGTAATGCAAGCAAGTAAACAGGATTTAGTGTGGAGTAAGGGCTTTCAACATTCACCCACTCCAAACATGCATTTTTCTTTCAACAAAAGAGTGTGTTGCAATGGCACATAGCACCAGTGATGGTTTTCATCCATCTTGAAAGCTGTATCTGTAGGTTTGAACACAAGCCAACTGATCAGGCACTGTGTCACTTCCACAGGCTTTTCAAAGGCCTTCCTGCTTCTAAAATTTTAGCTAACTTCCTAAAAGTTTTATTAAGCTTTAAGTATTTTCAGCTGCCAGTTGAGACTCCCTCCTCTGATATAATTGCATCTTTTGATATAAATGGCAGTTTCACATTTGAAAACATGACTGCATTCACTCTGTATCGTGAGGTGATATGACACAATAGGCATTGAAATCCTAAAAGATGGATTTCATAGATCTAGGATCTCTTATCACATCCCTTTTCAGTTCTTATTTGACAAATGGCTTTCATATGAGCTCTCCTGAGGAGATAAGCCAGAATCTTTTCATCAGTTCCACTGCCCTTTATAAAGGTTCTTTTAGCTAATTTTCTTTATTATGTGCCTTTTTTCCTCTTAACAGTTTATTAAGCCTTAGCTTTACATTAACAAGTATTCAGTAATACTTTGGATTTCAGGTAGTCTGAAAAGCTTCCATTTCCCTCTCCCCCACCTTTTTTTTTTTTTTTCTTTACATTTTAAGTGAAATTATTATTTCAAAATATTTTTTATAACTTCCTAGGTATATCAAAAAACATCTTTCAAATTATCTCATTGGCTATATTTTTAGTGACTATTTTCATGTTTTTAATGAGGAAAATGCATCACATGCTTTCTCACAGTCGCCAGGACATCTCAGGGAAGGCCATGAAGTGTTACTGTTAATGTTAACCTCATGCACCTTTCAGGGATTTATTTTTCAGAGAATGGTTTGGGTTGGAAAGGACCTTAAAAGCTCACTCAGTTCCAACCCCCTGCCACGGGCAGGGACACCTTCCACTAGAGCAGGTTGCTCCAAGCCCCTCTGTCCAAACTGGCCTTGAACACTGCCAGGGATGGGGCAGCCACAGCTTCTCTGGGCACCCTGTGCCAGCACTTCAGCACCCTCACAGGGAAGAACTTCTTCCTAATGTCCAATCTCAATCTCCCCTGTGTCAGATTAAAGCCATTCCCCCTTGTCCTGACCGTACAGGCCCTTGTCCAAAGCCCCTCTCCAGGTTTCTTGGAGCCCCTTCAGGCACTGGAGCTGCTCTAAGGTTTCCCCTTAAGGAGCCTTCTCTTCTCCAGCTGACCCAGCCCAGCTCTCTCAGCCTGGCTCCAGAGCAGAGCTGCTCCAGCCCTCGCAGCATCTTCTTACGCGTTTCCTGCTTCTACATAACAGACCATTTCTCACATATCTGCTTATCATATTTGGTTTGGGAAACCCTATTAGTGCTGCTTCTCCTCCTGTATATATTTATTGGGTGCAGGTTCCCAGGTGCTGAAGGGGGTTCTGCAGAGGTCTCTGTGGGGGAGACAGGGACCACCACATGCTAGACACAGCCAGTTCCTACCTGCTCTAACAGCCCCACAGCTGAGCCCAGGAGACAGCAAGGGGGAAGAAAGGTGTTTTAATGCTTGTCTTTCTACTTCTCAATTTTAATTTTAAATGGCAATAAAATTAAGTTTGCCTGAGTCAAGCTGCTTTTGCCCATCACAGTAATTGAGGTCCCTGGCCTTTATCTCAACCCAGAGTCTTTTTTCTCACCTACCCCACTGAGGAGGGTGAGGAGTTGGGAGGGCATTTGCTACCCCACCACAATATGCTATTGAACGTTTCTCCCCAGAGCTTAACTTTCTTTGTCAGAGGTGGCAGCAGCAGACATAGGAAAGATGGTTAAAGATGGCTCTAATGCACAGCATGTGTTTGAGAAATTGATTTTCACGTGGTGCAAAGTTTATTCCCAACATGGAAGCTGATGGAGCCCCAGGGCCACAAGCGTGTTGTTCTGCTGTCAAGAAACCCCATGGGATACCTGTTTTTCTAGAAAAGCTGGTTTAACCACCACAAAACAGTCTCTTTGCCCTCCCTTTCTCAGCCCTCAATAGGATGCAGGCTTGGCAGCCTATGCTCTATATTTAGCATTCCGGCTCTAGGGAGATTGCTAAAACCCCCATCCACCCCCACCAGAGACATACTTGCTACAGGCAGTAAAAGATCATTAATAAAACACTGCCTATTCCCCTTTGAAGACAGCAATTTTTTTTAGCCTGCAGTAGAGAGATCCATATATCTCTCTCCAAGACAAAAAAAGTCTCTCTCACACACACTCATTTTCATTGGTATGTAGAGATAGATATATAAAAAAGCTGGTCATTTCTGTTTCTTCTTAAGAAAGGCAGTTGCCTCCAGTTTTTATCTCAGTTAAAGAAAAAAAGACATAGCTCATTGTGTTTAGCAGTGAAGTTTGGAAGCAGTTTTGTAAGCTCAATAATTAAAGAGTTGGTGCAGCTGAAGGAAGTAGGTTGGGATAGTCGGAGAAAACATGAGCAGCATCCTTTCAAAAGTCTACGTAAATATTACAAAACTGGAGACAAAACTGTGTTTATCCCTAAAGGGAAAGTTTTAAAATTCATTCCTGCATCCAAACTGAGCTCTTGCTTTTTCTACAGCATTTTATTCCATTACTTTTGATTGTATATACAGAACATGGGCAGGGGGGGAAGACAGGAACTAATTAAAATAAATTCAACTATTTGAGCAAGAACCAAAAAACAAACACCCAAAGGGGCACCTGAGCTGCCTGGTAGAGAAGACCTATTCATAATGTTACTGTCTTCACAGGTTCTACCATATGGCCTGTCTAAAAAAATCCAAACAAACCAAATGGAAGAAAATCTTATCTTTACCACATATCCAAGGAATCCCAAGCTTCCCCCCCCCCACTATTTCCCAGCAAATACACATGTAATGACTTTTAATATTACTCTTAAAATATGCAACTTAAATAACTTTAGCTAAGATAGGGAAATCATTCCCACTGCCCTCTTACCACATCAAATTATGGGCAGTGCATAATTCTACATTTAAATGGAATTTTCTAGATCATCTTCCTTCATCATTCAGTGCCTATCTATAATTTAAAGAAAAGAAAGAGGAGGGGGAAGGAATATGAACAGTCCTGAGCTTTTAAGCGTTCTTTTTCTAACTCTGGCTGCTTTTCTTAAGAATGATCTGTTGGCCAGGTATATTGTTTTCCACCATTGAGATTACTTATGCAGTCCAAAAATTACATTGCTTGATGAGAATTTTAATTTGTGGTTTCTCTTTTTTTTTTGGTTTTTTTTTTGGCAAGTCTTACAGGACTTCCAAGAACATGCAGATTTCTTTCATTCCAACATACTCCAGAGAACATAAAGCATTCTTTTCCAAGGGCTCCAGAGAACTTCAGGATGATAATTGTGGTCCCAGTTAAAGAGAGCTCATCAAATCACAGCTTAGAGACGAGATAATGGGTGAGTAAATGTCTGAACTTCACAGATTTAGCCTGCTCAATGTGGAAAATTCAACTTCTGAACTCCTTGCAGTTTTTCTCCTGTTGCGGTTTAACCCCAGGCGGCAGCTCAGCCCCTCACAGTGGGATGGGAGAGAATTAGAAAAGCAAAAGTGAGAAAACTCATGAGTCAAGATAAAGACAGTTTAAAGATAAAGCAAAGGCCCTGCACACAAGCAAAGTGAAACAAGAATCCATTCACCCCTTCCCATGGTCAGGCAGGTGCTCAGCCATCTCTAGGAGAGCAGGGCTCCATCACGTGTAACAGTTACTTGGGAAGACAAAGCACCATCATCCCTTTTCCTCCTTCTTCCCCAGCTCTACACACTGAGCATGACATCTTATGGTCTGGGATATCCCTTTGGTCAGTTGGGATCAGCTGTCCCAGCTGTGTCCCCTCCCAACCCCTTGTGCACCCCCAGCCCGCTCACTGGTGGGGTGTGAGAGAAGCAGAAAAGGCCTTGACTGTGTGTAAGCACTGCTCAGCAATAGTAAAAACATCCCTGGGTTATCAGCACTGATTCCAGCACAAATCCAAAACACAGCCCATACCAGCTGCTAGGAAGAAAATTAACTACACCCCAGCCAAAACGAGCATATCTCCCCAGAATAAAGTAGATTCATTATTAATCTGAAGGAGCTCCTGCGACAGTTTCTTTACCAGCTTTGGTATCTTGATCAAGAATTTAGACAAAATATACAAAGGGGCCTTATGACCAAAGCAGTATACTCAGGGCCTTTTATATCCTATCAAAGATTTATAGTTTAAAAATGTATTCCAGCAAAGAAAGCTGCTCTTTTCAAGAGAGGCTCTTAAATTACTAGTCCCACTGAGCTTAAATTGCATTTGTTCATTAATAAATGTTCTCTTATAACAGACTTACAAGGAGTGATCTCAACTTCAGGCCAATTACCCCTGCAAGCAACCTTGCACTACTCTAAGTAACTGGGTCAAAATCTGGCTTTGCATTTGTACAGATTTGTACTTGAAATTCATAATTCAACTGCACATGTGAGGAGTTAAAAGCTAATCCAGGAAAAGCATTCAGGTGCATGAGCACACTCTTCAGCTGCATCTTCTTTGCCAAATTAAGGTCATACTTTCTGGTCTTCAAGAGCACTGCATATCCTTTTGCAGGTTCTGATCATTACGCATTAAGCTTCCCTAAAGAGATGTCTGAAACACCAACTACACTGGAAGACATTGCCATCCCTGGCAGTGTAAGGTTATGTAGTGGGAATAAGGGAAGAACTAGCCTTGTTTTGCACGTGCTTCAGCCTCACAAGTAGTTAATCAGTTACATATTCAGGTACTGCATCCCCTGCCATTGAATAAAAATTGTGACAAGTATTATTTTTCTCACTAATAATGCACAAACAGAACTTAGTGCACAACACTTCTTTCAGGAGAGCCTCAAGCTAGCACTCCATTCAGTAACACTACAGATGTGAGATATGAAGCAAGTAAACTCCATGCATACATTGTCTTATCAGCAGGTAATGTTAGTGGTAGAAAGCAATTAATACTGTATTATTATGCTGCTCTTAGGAGAGGTCAAACTAGATAGCTGATGTGGCTGCAGAAACGTGTTCACACTGTGCCCTGAATGCTGTGACTTTTAGAGTGTTACCTCCCATTTCTTCTCCATAACAGGAAGCTCATTTAATTGTCTCTAAGAAAACCCAGGTTCTCAGCAAGCTGGTATTTTAATAACGATATTGCATGTCAAGACACTCAGCTTGTACATGAGAGTTGGCAACTCCAAAAACTGAGAAACTGCAAGGAGCTGTTCTCAAGCATGCGCATATTAACTGAACATTTGGGCTATGGTTTTCTCCTATTACCACAGTTATCAAGCATTGTGCTGTAGAGGAAAGGTTATAGTTCTCTGCATTCACACTTTCATTAGAATTCAGATAGGTTGTAGGTTGCACTTGATTTGCTTGAAAAACCACCAGAAATATCACATTTCTGGTCATCTTGTCAAGAATTGTGTGCTCTTGCCAAAAGCAGATCTTCTTAAGGTTACCATTTAGAGCTGTAACATCAACAGATGTCAGAGGAGTGTTCACTATCCTTACATTCCTCATTCCTTATTTTCCCAAGGAAAAAAAAAATGATTTCTGACTTATTTCTCAGCACAATAATTTTATTTCACAACAATGTATTGTTGGCTATGTGTAAAATTGTGTAATTTTATATCAAACAATAAAATACATGTAACCATTTCAAGATCAAGAGGTTAAGCTGTCTTACTGTGGATTTATCGTTGCTGGTTTTATGCCTTGTCACAGATTGCTGAACTGACAGTTGTCAGAAGCCTTTCAACTCTTCAAATTCCTATACTAACACCATATTCCCCAAGTGAAAAATCTTCTATCGGGTTGTGGCACAAACTCCAAGCAGAAAAAATATATATGATTTTCACTAAATATGATTATTATGAGTCATGATGTAGAACACGTTAATCCTACTGCCTCCTGGATGGCATGGCTATCCCACACAATACTGCATCTCTCACCCCAAAGATGTGACCTTTTAAAAAGCGAGTCCCTTGTCATCGTTTTCTGTAAGAGAGATGGGTTTTTATAAGGCAGCTTAAGGCCTTTCTGAACCTTCACTGCCAAGTTTAACTTAAAAAAAATAAATTATTTCTCACACATCTCCTCAAGGAGTTTATGCTTCTCCTGGACTCCCAATGACTGTGTCATTTAAAATGAAAAATGACCTAAGGCCCAGCACAGCTTTTTTGCCAAGAAAACAATCCAAACAGGCTCCAGCCTTTGAGTGCTCCTGTTTGCAACAAGAACAGCACAAGGATATTAAAGAGTAAATTTTTAAAAGGACTAGATCTTGAAACAAATCAACAGAACTTCTCATCTGAGCTAGGTGAGAATGTTCCACCTCAGTCCTTGAATCCAACTCCATCCAATTAATGTGGGGACCATGTAATTCGCCCCCTTCAATATATTATATCAAACCCACATTTTCCAGGCAATTCAATTTCCTATAATTCTCTGCTCCTACTTTGTAAGAAGGAACCTAACTAGGGAAATATAACAGGATATGGCAATGACAACGTCACACGGCTGGAGGAAGCTGGCTGACACATGGCAGACTGTATTGGTATGAACGACAAAAGTAAAAAGGGAGAGTGATGGAGCAGTCATATACCCTTCCCCCAAACTACTTACTGCTGTGGAAGACATGCAGCCTTCCTTTTTTTGGATGGTTGCTCAGTGTCCTAGGAACATGTATTTCTAAGTTAACAAAAGCAAAACAAGTTGCCCAGAGAGGTAGATGTCCCATCCCTGGAAACATTCAAGGTTAGGTTGGATGGGGCTCTGCACAACCTTGTATAGTTAAGATCATGGAATCATAGAATAGTTAGGGTTG
>NW_009931331.1:28383-29007 GCF_000696875.1 Nestor notabilis | reverse complement strand
ATTAAATTAAAATAAAATAAAAATAAACCACACAAATATTTTTCTTAAAGAAATAAGATCAGCATTTCTGCTGTTCCAAAAATAATTGTTGCTCCTTCTCTATTTCATTCTTTCTTTCTCTCACCACCACGGTCAAGTTCTGGAAAAAAACAATTCTATGAAAAAGATGCCCTTAAGTTCAGTATCTGATGTGGCTCTGATTTAGTCTTATTTTAATATAAACATAAACATAAAATGCTGGCTTTAGCAAGTTATTTTTTCAGCTGGTTTAAGATATATTTTACTTATTTTTTTTTTTAGAAAGCAGAAACTCTATTTCTGAAGTTCTAGGCTTCCTTGTTTGTGATCAGAAAAAAAATTTTGAACAGACTCCAAACTTATGACTAGTGAAAGCTAAATTGAGGATCTAAGATCATCTCTTGTCTATATGCTTGAATATTGCAGGTGTGTGACAGTTGACGGGATCAGGCTCTGGCTAGTTTGAAGACTGTATCATCACCATAATGTCAGTTAGGGATTCCAAATTTAAGGAATATTGACTTGTCCTGAAAAGGTGCTCAGGGATGACTTTGTCTAATATATTTATTTTACACTATACCCATGACTTCTTTGGAACAGTGTTAA
>NW_009931331.1:0-28348 GCF_000696875.1 Nestor notabilis | reverse complement strand
GGTCTCAGAGATTACCTTCCTGTAAATTCCATTAAAATTAGTTGCTAGACAAAGTAAAAACATATTTGTGCAAGCAAGTCTCCTACCCATATAGTGTTTAGGGCACATGGAAGAGTGTCAGGACTTGAAACTCCACATTAAGGTGAAGACAAAGTAACAGAAGTAATTTTTATCCCATTGTACAGCTGCAGGATGCCCTTAGCCAATTTCATATCCTTAGATTTACTTCAGTTTATAGTTATTCCTTAAACATAGTTCTTGTATCCATTTAACTTGTCAACATATGATATTTTAGGAATAAATTCTTTACTGTCAGAGTGGTGAGGCACTGGCCCAAGTTGCCCAGAGAAGCTGTGGCTGCTGCATCCCTGGAAGAGTTCAAGGCCAAGTTGGACAGAACTTTGAGCAACCTGGTCTAGTGGAAGGTGTCCCTGTCCATGGCAGAGGGGATGGGACTAGATAATCTTTAACGTCCCTTCCAACCCAAACCATTCTATGATATGATGTTTATGATATTTTTTGTGAAATTATTTGAAAGCTATATCTCATCTCTAGCTAACAACAATTTTTTTGACATATGACTACAACATAAGAGGAATAACCTTTCACACCCCATGCATATTCCTTTGATTTCAGTAATAAACTCAATTTCACTAGTAGGTTATTCTCATAATGTTATTTTTTCTGATGGTAACAATTCCATATATGAATGGTACTCCGGTTTTCTTGAGCCTTACTAACAATGTTTCTTGTTGAACTAATATCCAACAGCAGTGAACAGTAACCCAAGAGCCTCCCTTCCTAAAGCCTCTTTTATTTGTAATATTTCCACAATGAAATATATAATAAAGCATTACTATATGGGGGGGATATAAAAATCTAAATACCAAGAAAGAGGTTTGCTGCAATTTCTTCTACACTGCATGACTCCTAGAAAATCTAGGTCATATAATTCTGGGTAGATTTAGAAAGCTTACTGCTCTCCTTCTCACTGTAAGCATCTACCTAGGAATTAAACGAAGGATTTAAGTTATACCCAGAGTTATCTAAAGGACGACAGTAGAAAGATTCCCAAGGGCTAGAGGAGGGAATGTAAAGAGGAAATTTACTTCTATGTAGTGAAACTAAATAAAAGAAAACCCTCTCATCAAGAGCTTGAGAGCTATAAACTAAATATGTTAGGGCAAACAAAAAATCCAGCACCACACACCTGCCAGACCCCTTGGAGGCAACAACTTTGGGGATGTAACAAACTTTCTCTAGGTGAAAGGGGAACACATTCACTGTGTTCTATAGGATTCTTTGCTTCCACAGTCTATTAGTTAGTGCAAAGCCTGGGGTTAGTATATCTGACTTAAAAACTGCAGTCAAGTCCCCAGTAAGCCCACCTCACAGGGGCTTCTAAACTTCCCACAGAGCAAACCAAATTGAAGACAAAAATGGCTCTAGATTCAATCTGTGGCTCACATGTAAAAGCTTCTGCAGTTCACTAGCAACATCTCAAGGTATTGAATCATCTAGCAAGTGCAGATTTACTAGCAGAATATATCTCTAATAAAAGTACACAACAGCATGTTGAAGAATGTTGAAATTGCAAATGAACTTGTAACTCGGCAGAATCTACAGTAAGGCTGCCTTTTTTTAGTTTCAGTATGTTCCTTCTCCCAAGATTTAAGAGGTGGATGTAAGAGTAAAATGTTGACAGCAGTATTTGAATCCAAGATGGTCACGTTGACAATGCAGTCATTTAAGCTTAAAGAAACATGTGGAAGTGAAGATTCCCCTCATGCTGCAGTCAGCCTATATGTTAAGAATTGAGTGAATTTCTCGAGAGAAGGTAACATGTTGGGGTTTTTTCTCAAAATGTAAGTATGAACATTGCACACATGCAGCCAGAAAAGAAAAAGACTAATGGTCAGTCTGAAAAGAATACAGTCCTCCTTAACATGTTCGTTTTGGAAGAAATTTCAAATAGAAACTGCAAGTATATAATGTTGACCATCAGCTGATAAACACAGTCCCTGGAACTTGGTGATACTAGTATCTGCATGTGTCTGCATGCATGAGTAGTCATGTTCCTCAAAAGGAGAGCTTATTTGGTAACTGAGGGAATAGCTACTGTTTGGTAGAGGGAAAATGAAAGACCTTTTCCAAACGTATACAGTTTGAAGCCATGTTCATGTTCTCCTACCTGACTGCCTACTCTGACGATCATCCAGATTTATGTATCACTAGTTTCATCCTTCCCTCAATGTAAGTAAGGCAGAAGGCATACCTGCTTCTCTTTCTTCCACTTCCACTTTAACTTAGCTTTGCATTAGCTGCAGACAAACTCTAAAAAATGGTCTGTCTATCTATCCATCTGAGGGGCATAAGCATGAACCCAAAGTGTGTGTCACCACCTACCTACATCTCCATCCACATCCACTTGGTCTGAGCACCTCCATGCTCATGTTCTCAGTGACAAATTGTCTCTTCTAGAAAAGTATTCTTCCAGAAACTGAATCATATAGCTGGAAATATAATTTAATGTACTCTGAGGAACTTTCTCAGAATAGTATAATCTAAAAAAAACGTACTTTTACCTATGCCAAGATGGAGTAGTAGTTTATTATGCACCTGCAGAAGAAAATCAGCAGTGCATATTTAAACATCTGTAAATGTTTAGTCTAAACCAACTTAATTAGGAATCATTTTTCTTCATTGAATCCTTTTTAACAAGAGATTTGAGACTTTAAGTGTGTTTATTTTTGAAATGTCATGAACTGTGAAATGGTTAAGAGAAAACATTTCCACAGCCATTTATACTTAGGGTCAAATTTGAAGTGACAAGTAAAGTGTTGCAAAATAAACCTACTCAAACGCACAGAGATAAATCAGTTACCTTTATAACTATTCTCCTAGTGAAAGTGCTAAAAGAGAAGATGAAAGCAGGAATAGCTTTGTGTGAGTAGGAACTAGGAGTTAATTTCTCTTCAGCACTGGAATTCTACCAAGTAAAAGAGGAGGAGCTGGGGCGTGTAACTTACATGTTGACAAACCAACCTATGTATAAATATTGTGTTCAAAACAATCCCCAGAGATTTTACTAAGTGTAGGTGATATACTGGGACAGCAGAGGAAGCTGTAAGTTGCACCAATTTAGAATCCTTCTGGCCTGTCAGACTGCATTACTCATCTCCAAATATGTCTCAAAGTCTCTGCAGAGTAGCAACATGACTCAGATGACTTCAGAAGTTCCTACAAAGGAATTAAAATTAAGACTGCAAATCAAAAAGAGGTAGGAAGTTAAGAATTAAAAAAAAAAAAAAAGACCAAAACAAGTCACACCACTGTACACATTTGTCCTGTGGGAAAGGAAAAAGAGAAGTGCATGACAGATTAGTCATGCTGCTTAACACAGCACTAAGAGATGCTAAAAAAAAAATTAAGTCACAAGAGTGTTATGAAAACCTGAACAAAAGAACAAGATATCAGAAGTGTACTGTAAGCTAATACTGCCATCTAACTTCCAGCAATTCAGTATTTGATTTCATCAGCATAACCTTGACTTTAAATTGTTGTCCTTATCTACATAGAAAAGGAAATTACATTCTGTATGTATTGCTTATTGTCTTCAAAATAATAATTTGTCTTGAATGCAGGTTGAAACCTCCATCTCTGCTCAGCTCAGAAATCAGTGAGGTGAATTAGTGACAGTAAGAAATGGTTCTGAAGTGGCAGATACCTCCAAATTAATGAAAAAACCAAGGTATTCCTATACAGATACTTCAGTCAGATACGTGGATACATCTGCATATACACAAAATCAGTGTCACTCGCGTTCTCATTTGATGCATATAGTTTGAAATAAAATCCTAGGCTCAAAGTACCTTCAGAAATCATCTTTTCCATCTGTGCTTTCTCAGGTTTATCCATACCCTCCCCAAATCCCTGCACAATTGAAGACAATAATCCAAGAAATGCAAGTGCTGCTTCACCTCTTGGCAGCAGTCCTATCCTTTTTCCAGATGGTATTTGTCCAGTCATAGTCTACAATATAGAAATGCTCTAGGATTAGAGTGCTAACAGTCCTAACCTTTCACAGAATATCAGAATTCACAGCTAAATCTTTGTACTGCACCAGCTGATTGAGAAATTAAACCTTACCAGGACATTTGCTCACTTATTTAACTGCTACATGCTACCTGGCAGTAGAAAGTAATTGGGTATAGGGCAAGATTTCCACTAGTCCTCAGAAAACTCCTACTAATATTGAATTGGGCTGAAAAATATTTGAGAGAGAAGGCTGTATGTCTTTTCAGTTTTCTCTGCCTTGTCCACAGAGATATCAAGGTCTTTGGAGAGAGGAACAGTCTCTCACTTGTATTGTCACAACAACTGAACTGGTGAGCTTACACATACAGATCAATAGTGAAGGAGGTGATCCTGCCCCTCTGCTCTCTGAGACCCCACTTGGAGTACTGTGTGCAGTTCTGGTGTCCTTGACATAAGAAGTACATGGAGCTGTTGGATCAAGTCCAGAGGAGGGCCACGAGGATGATAAGAGGACTGGAGCACCTCCCATATGAAGACAGGCTGAGAAAGTTGGGGCTGTTCAGCCTGGAAAAGAGAAGACTGCATGGAGACCTCATAGCAGCCTTCCAATATCTGAAGGGGGCCTACAAGGATGCTGGGGAGGGACTCTTCATTAGAGACTCTAGTGGTAGGACAAGGGGTAATGGCTTTAAACTTAAACAGGGGAACTTTAGGTTAGATATAAGGAAGAAGTTCTTCACAGTGAGGGTGGCGAGGCACTGGAACAGGCTGCCCAAGGAAGCTGTGAATGCTCCATCCCTGGCAGTGTTGAAGGCCAGGTTAGACAGAGCCTTGAGCAATCTGGTCTAGTGGAAGGTGTACTTGCCCATGGCATGTTTTTAAGAATAGTTTTCCTTCTCATGTGTAATATACACTAATAATCAAATTGCATTTAGTCCTGTAACCACAAGTCAAAACACACTAACCTACATATTTGTGCATCTACACAACTATCTGCCTCTGCAAATAAAGAAGTTAGGAGCATAAGCTTTCTGATTTGCAGAACTACTTGTTCATACAATTATGAATTAAGGTTCTGCTCTTAAAATACAGAACACTGTTCATGGCAATCTTAATGGAATTTTATAATCTATCTGTATGTATAATATACTTAAGTGTATAACTTTTTTCCGGATCCAAATGTTTATATTTGAAAGCTTAGATTGAACACCTGAGTAATTACAGCAGTGATTGCAGAACAGGGTAGAGGTAACACTAAATCACACAGTAGAACTTGCTGGAGATGCTTATGGTATTCCCCATGGACCTATTTTGTAGAAGTGTTCAGAAGCACAGGAATACAGATAGTTGTCTAGTAAGAGTTTTCAGAAATACAAAAAAACCTTTAAAAAAATTCAGAAGTTAAGCAGATAAGTGTTTTTTAAAAAGTGCTTACATGTGTCTTAATAGTTTTGGAAATATCACTGTATTAGAATTGAATAGACTATTTCGGTTGGAAGGGACCTACAATGATCATTTAGTCCAATGGCCTGACTAATTTAGGGCTGACCAGAAGTTAAAGCGTGTTGTTATGGGCATTGTCCAAATGCCTCTTAAACACTGTGGGTTGTGGCATCAACCAAGTCTTACTGAAGTCCAGAAAAGCATCCACTGCCTTTCCTTCATCCACTAGCCACGTGACCTAGTACACAGGAAACAGTTTGACAGTAAGATCTGGAGTCCGGACAGAAGAGGAGCTATTATGAGTATAGATTTAACATGTCCTTGGCATTGAAAGTCTTGGTCTAAGATGGTTCATTCCTGAAACTATTAGTAAGAAGAGATAATGTTAGAGAAAGTTGAATGCTGCTGGCTTTTTGAACAATAATCAAGACACTGCTAGCCAAATATTATAAATTACCATTGCTATATAATGGCTAATTGCTAGAGTTCACTTAGGCATAGATAAACTGCGACTTTAAAGCCACCCAGAACACTTCTACTCAAATTTTTATAGCCATCTGCAAAACATCATATCTGTGAATGTTTGTAACATCCATCCTTCATTTATTAACCTTTTATACTAATAAATGAACACACACTTCGTAACTCAAAATTTCACTCCAATGGAAATACCTAATGAGCTTTAAACATGCACTTACTTCAAACCTTTCCTTTGAAAGAGACAAAAAGTGAAATGCAGTTAGGTTATTCCAGTAATGGCTATAGAAGGCATTTTCTTTATTGTTACCTATAACAGTAATTGTTATACTCTGCAATATTCATTGTTAATTACCATATATAATGCACAACAAATAAGTATAAGAGATTCTCCTGGACAGTTAGCTTCTGTTGTTTAACTATCATCTAAAAAATGTATAGCTAGCAATTATACTAAATATTGCTTGTTTCTCTTCTATTTTATTTCACCGTAATATCCTACAGTTGTATGCAGGAAAGAATTATACCTTTATCTATCCATTTTTTGGTTACCTAAACCACACAATATTACATATATAAAATATGGCACATATTGCCAACCTAGGTTACAGCATCCAAGCGGGAAAGAAACAGCCAGGAGATTTTAGGAAATCCATGTCACTATATTATATTGAAACATACAAATGAGCTCAGATGCTAGAATATTAATCAGAAACTGAAAAGGCAGCAGGTGCAGTGCTGGAAGAAGAAAAGCAATCGATGGAAAAGTTGCCAGGTTCATAAAAAAGGAGAGAAGACTATTGATTCTTCAAATTATTACCGAAAGAAGCTATCGTGACAACACAGTTGACAAACAGCTTGGAAAGTGAAGCAGTCGATGGTAGGAATTACCATTCCCAACTTCTTTAGGATATAAAATATTTTTATTTTACTACTAGCAGCCAAAATAAGAACCATAATAGCAAATTACCTTTGTATTTTGGGGCTGGGACAAAATGCTTCTGAAACTCCGTGATTCTTTCAAGAAAAACCCCAAGACTTCCATATTTTTTCAGTATACAAATCAAGTGCCTTGTTTGTTCATTTAGAAGGTATATTTAAAAATTGTTCCCTGAAGCATCCAGGCTTCATTCTTTTGGTCTGAACCTCAGTAGTTCTGGTGATATTTTATTAATTGATTTAGTTTATATTTTCCTGTCTAGAGTAAATTCTGAGCTAATGGTTTAACAATCCATTTATCAGTTAATCAATCAACCTCTGAAAAGATCAAGGCAGACACTGCCTTCCACTGCGATGGCAGGTACTGTCATGCTCAAAGCCCAGGGTAAACCATGAGCATCAAGAAAATAAGGCTTGGTGAGAATCAATGGTAGTATTATTCATAGATTAAGGTTGTGGTAATGATCAATTCCAATTACCCTAACACCTACTCAAAAAAAGTATACCAAAAAAGTAGAGAGCATGATTCAGCTTACTGAATTTTAGCCACAACACAGCCTAAGATGTTATTTGTCAAAATCTGATCCAGTCATCTAAACTCTGTAACTATAGAGAATGTAACAGAAAAGCTTCTTTCAGAGAATGCTTCATTTCTTATCTTAAGGTTACCGTTGTTTGCAGAGGTCCATTAGTCTTCATTAATTACAGAAGAATCCTAGGTGACTAGCTTTGGCTAGAGAATTAACGTAGCAGGTAAGATGTCCACCATGTTCTTGGAGTGCTGTGTGAATATTTCGTACTCTAGAAGTCAGCAGTGGCTTTTACATTTTTCTCTGCCTGAGAAAAATGTCATGGTAAACAGTAATTTCAATGAAATCTATAAGTAAAGAGAAGAGTTAAACCTCAGAAAACAAAGGATAAACAAGAGCAGAAATATTCCTGTTGTGAGACAGGTATTTCAAGCAAATCATCCTTTTACGGAAGTAAGGTGAGAAACGTAGTAGAAGATCAGTATGGCTACTAAGGAGTTCTGCATTGATCTCAAATATAAGAAGAAAGCATACAGGAAACAGAAAAAGTCAGATTCATAAGGACACATACACAAACAGAGCATAACCCTGTAGATACATTTTAGGAACAGGCAAAGCAAGGAGTTGGTCCATCAGAATAACATTAAAAGTCATTGCAAAAAAGTCTTCTTGTCAGCTCATGAATTATCAGCATCAACGGCTGACCTTGAGGAAATAGAAACATCTAACTGGGCTTCTTGTATCAATGGAAAGACCTGCTGTGGTAAACTGTCTATTCCAATTAAGAGAATGAGAATGGGGTAGGAAAGAATAATACAGCTGAATAAGTTCCTCCATTACCTTTGCCTGTGAGATCACTCTGATATACCTAAGAGTCATTGCACTTGCTGATGAAAATTATGGGGAAAGGGCCATAAGACCAAGAAGAGTCTCATACTCAGCTGGCATCTCTGATCCAGATTTGGGTGCTGAAATTCAATAACAATGTGCGCTAACTGGAGAATTCAAAAAGAGGAGCAAATGAATAACCAGAGGTATACAAAAGCTTAGCTAACTGAAAATATTGAATGAATCTAGTTCACCTTAAAGCAAGAAGGGACAGTACAAACATGGTTTAAATAAACAAATGATGTCTTCAAAGGAAAGACTAATCTGTTTTTCTTACCTGAAATGGATAAGACTTACATTACCACACGGGCTTACATCACCACATAAAAGATTCAAGATAAAAATAAAGAAAAACTTCTGGGTAAAGAGAGCAAAGCAGTAGAATAGATTGCCTGGAGAGGTCATGCAATCTGTCTGTTTAAAGGTCTTTATAAAAGGCTAGATAAATATTGATCAGGATGACATACGCAAAGGTATTCATGCTTGGAGGCAGAGGGATAAGTTAGATAAATTTAAGTTGCTCCGGTTTAAACTTTTCAAGTCTATGCCAAACAGAACTAGTAAAATAAGCATAAGGCACTGGAAATTTTCATTACTGAGAATGCATTATAATCAGCATTCAAGTATCCTGAAACCAGAACTGACTGAGGACACCTTGCTGATGTTTTGTTTGGTTGGGACATTTCAAAAGCAAAAGGTTTGGAGAGCTTAACAAGCCAAACTCATTTCCATCAAAGGCTTAGGTTTAATTCGTTGGAAGTATAAAAAATATGAGCCAACTTGAAAAGCTACCAAGTAGAAAACTATTTTGTGTTATAAGTCTCTATTAAATGAGTCTGTATTGATATGCCATAGCCCTGGCTCATACCTAGGTAACCAAATACAGCTTTCTTATTGAAACATATACATAGACTTAGTATATGATGACTTAGTGCTACAAAATAATCTGAATTTTTAAAAACTCACTATACAATATCAAAGCACACTAACTGATGAAAATTTCATAGACTGGTCTCAAAAACCAGTAAAATAAAACCATCAAATCAAGGAGCCTGCTTTTATTATTTATTTTCATCATTTATGAATATTACTATGTAATTATAAAATAATTATGTTATATAAACATTGTGTATAAATTGAACAGAATGCAGAGAATCACACACAGAAATCAGAGAGAAGGTATACATAACAATAAAAAGATCACTCTGAGAGGGACCTATTGAATATACTGGTTTTATAAAGCAGGTAATTTTAACTCTGTACATATAGAAACAAATAAAGCAAAGCTGTGAGAAAGAAGAGTAAGTCTGTCCTTTGAAAAGCAGTCACTGAGGAAGAAGCCTCTGGGTCACAGTGAACACAAGCCTCATTTGTGCTGCATGTGAGAAAACAAAACCGGACACAAAGCAGAGGATAAAAAGTGTTTCACAAAATAGAAATTAAGTCCAAAGAGATTAAGGTAGTTGGTTCTATATGAACAATATCCTCTGTCAGTCAGCCTTTTGCTGATACAATACTGAGATTTTTCCCTTTGTTTTTAAAACAGGGTTTTAAATCTTGCTTCATAAATGAAGCCAGAGAGCCTGTAAAACGGAATGTGAATACCAACCCAATAGCAGTTCAGCACCAGTTTGCTTCTCTAGACTGAGCTGCTGTCTGGGAACAAGCAGAAGGGAAAAAGTGTTAGTTCTTATGCTCAAGATAATGCATCTTCTTTGACAGCTTCTGCAGCGGCTTTTGAAGTTCTAACAAAATTCCACACGGGCACTCAGATGGGGGTGGTAAATAAGAGACTTGCTATCAATGATTACAGACATTTTCAGTCTGAAATATTTTGAGACTTTCACACCATGATTCTGTTAAGGTTCCGAGGCATAAAGAGGAACCATCTGAAATTAAGATAACTAGTACAGTAAGTGAAAGATATTAAGAGATAGAAATGGTGGTTGTCCAAGTCAGTGTGGAAACAAATCAATGGATACAGTATGTTCATTTCTGTAACCACTTTACTGTCCTGGAAACTGCATTTTCAGAATTAAGTAGATCACAAAAAGAACCAGAATGATTATCTAATTTGAGATAGCATTTACACAGATGAAGAAGATTGAGCAGAATACAGAACTTTCACGGGCAGTGACATTTTCTGTTCTGGACATCAAAACTAAACACAAGCCAAAAGTAGAGCTGTCATAACACTTAACAGCAAGAATGACCTCAGATAAATACCTTAATAATACATAATAATTCTAATATCTTACAATGAACCACTTAATCACATTTATGGGAATGCCTGAAGGCTCTCTTTAGCTTTTCATAATATTTACCTTCTTCAGTTTCTTCTCTTTAGCCATTAAAAAATACCTGTATATTAACCATGAGAATAACAGCAATATACACTCCTCCTTTGGCATCCAAACACCTTTGTATAGGAATATGTAAGCTCTAGTCAATTTTGAAAAGAACATCCCTGTCACTTCAAAAAACAATTGTATTTCTCGACCCATTCTTCTGTTTCAAATACTAGTTTCAAGCTCTAGTCTTGCATCCAAGCAAGTACGCTCTAGTACAAGCATCTGGTTTTGTCTGTCACTAATGCCTTGTTTCCTGTTGTTTGCTGGTGTCATCTGTGCAAAGGCACTCAAACTGCAGAAGACACTCTGCTCATAATTGCTGTTGTACTTTGCTTAATCCAGTCATCTTGCTCCCGAGCTGCATCATGGAAGAAATATTAAGTGCTGAAAAGGAATAAAGAGTGCTGCAGCAGAACTGAAGAATGTTAGATATTACTGATATGGAAATAATAAATTAAGTTTTCATTAGTAATAGATTTAAAACATACTGTATTCAGTGTACACTGAAAGACCATGAAACTAGTGCTGGGAAAATACTCTAAAACCTGACTTTTTTTGGGTTTTTTTGCTTTCTTTAGTCAGCTGTTAGAACTTCTTAGACACTTCCTTTCTTTTTTATGCAGCACTGGACTACTGCTGCAGGGATTTTTATTTATAAATATTTGACACTTTGGGTATCCTGGCAATGATCCCACCATTTTGTCTCCAGAACCAATGATAGTTCACATTCCTATAACGGCTGCAAAACAGAGACTGTCTCCAGTTTTTCAGAGCTTGACCTTACTTGGACTCAGTGACCTCCCACTATGCTGCATTTTCATTTTAATGGATCAGCAGCCAGGGTAAGGTATCCGAGGTGTATGCTACAAAGCCAACGAAGACATACAGATTTTTCTTTAAGACAAAAGGAAAGCAACAAAAGTTAGATTGTTAAAGAAGAATCCATCCTGGAAGGAGAAGTAGGAGTTGAGAAGTAGGAAAAATGGGAAAAGAAGAATACTGCCTTTAATTGGAAGCAAAAAGAGAAAGAGGAACAGGACTCAGAACTCCTTTACCTGTGGGTTTGAAAGATAGAGGTTTTTGTTTCAAGTGCATTACTCAGACTTTAAGTGGAATATGGTTTCAGAAAGAAAATGCCATATTTAACACAATGGAAAACATTAGGCGAATTAAGCTGCATGTTGCCAGGGAAAACTGGACTGTGTAAAGATAAAAAAGAAGACTAAAATAATTATTCATTTAATTTTCTGCACCAAGAACAGCATTATGGAAATATGTAACCGTATTCTAGCAACATTTTTTTTTTTAATGAGAACTTAAACGTCTAAATCTTAAACAATTACTTTCAATGTTGTTCCTTCAGAACACATACTGACCTTGATTAGAGTCCTTCTGATATTAGTGTTATATCTTGCCTGTGATTTCTTTGGTTGTTGCTTTTGCAACGTCTATGTGGAATCTTTTCTACACTGTTCTTTGTACCATCTAAAGTATTCTTATTACACAGATTTTATCCCATTCTCCTTTAAAATACTAGAAAACACATACTTAAAACTCACAACCTGCACAAGAATATACTCTTTTACTTTCAAGACAACCTGTCTGGATACTACAATATGCATCCAGCTGACGAAGAGGCACTTTTTAAGGTCTTTTTTCATATGAAACAGTTTACCTGCTGGAAAGAACACTCATTTCTGCCTTATTGACTTGTCTTGACCCTTAGAGTATATATAACAAAATCTGTGCCCTTCGAGTTTCACAGGTCATTACCACCACAAGTTTTCTAATTGTAACTATTGCTTGAACTGAGAAACATTTTTTGCTTAGACATCTGAGGCTTTAAATCTTCATTTTTATGGCTGTTATACATAATGTAAATCAATTCATAAATATATATAAATAAATGAAAATCAAAGCATTAATTCAAATTTTGTTGATTTCCATACCCAAAGAATTGTCCTCCCTCTCCCCCCCTTCTTTGTTTTAAAGCAGTCAGAAACTGAGATTCTTTTAACCTAACACCTTTGATGAGATAAACTGGACAATTCATTAGTCTGTTCTCATCAAACTTTTACTTCACGTGTAATTTTTACATTTACTTTTCCCTTCAGCATGTAGTACTAGTGTACCTGAGATCATGCCATTAACAATGATGGGTTTTATTGTAGCATACATAAACTGAATAGTTCTCAACTGCAGCAGACTCCCTTGAATTTTGAACTAAGGATTCTCTTAATTCATCTACCTATATTTGAATTGTCTTTATATCACCCCTTACAGAAATCCCAGGTATAAACCTGTATTGAGTAAGTTCTTACAGAGTGAGTTCTTTTGTAAAGAAGCCTTCAAAAAGTTTTTTCTTAGCATAATACTGGCAAAGTTAAACTGCCATTTGCAGGTATAACTTGATTTTACTTTGTTTTTTAGTTGTTAACTGGCAATGGAGTGACTGCTCAAGTGTCCTTTATGGGATATTTAATGTTACTTCCTCTGTGATTGCTCCTCTCCAGCAGCTGCAGCCCAGCCCAGCACCCCTCACCCAGGGATCTGTTTTTCCATCCCAGGCTAATGGATACAGCTGCTGCTTGTCCATTTGCAAGTTCAGCCAGCAGTGACACTCAGGATACAACCAACTGCAGGCTGAGCACTATAACACTACCAGGACTCACATAAACACAACACACTACCAGGACTTGCATAAATACAACATAGATAGCCAAATCCCCCTCCTCCTTTCCAGCTGGTCAGCACCGAAGTTTAACTGGTAAAAACACACACCCCCACACTCCCTAAATCCATAAGCACAGCTTCAGATCCCCTGAGCATCAGCAGGAGTACTCTTCCCATTCAGCACCCCTGCCTGCACGTTGACCTCCATGGGTTTCCGCTCACCAGCTAGCCCAGCTTGATGCTTACTAACAGACACAGGCATCCCACAGGCACAGGTCACTCAAGTTACAACACTGACCCTCTACCCACTTGATAAACCTACTCCAACCTAGGGCCTCCTACTCATCAGCTAGTCCAACCTGGCATTTGCTACCAAATGATAAACACAAACTCACACACACACACTGGGATAGGGGAAAACCATGAACATCCCAGCCCTCCCAGTAGCTGCCATGCAGATCCTACATCCTGCAGTCCCACAATGCTGGCTGACGCTGGAACCCCCAGCTGCTCCAGTTGAGCTGGACAGGCTCAGGGGCACCTTCATCCCAGTCTGACTCCTGCTCCCAGCCCCAAATCCACTCATGTCAGTCCCCCCAGCAGCTAGCAGCCAGTCCTTATGGTGCTCACAGACTGGGTAGAGTGATATTACACAGAAGGCATTTAATAAAATAAGACAGACTGCAGTGATCAGCACAGGTCTTGGTCAGACACATGTATGGACTAGCAACTTTTCATATATTACCAGCCTTTAATTACACCTCTTCCTATCTACTCTTTCACTCCCCACCTTTTGTCTTCCCTGGCCCCCTTCTCCTAAGTATTTCTTAAATTTTGCACAGACCTGCATTCCCTCTGCCCTCAATATCTGAAATCTTCCTATTCCTTGTCTCCTTACCAAAGTCCAGGCCAGCCCTCTCCAAAGCTGTGCTGGAATTCCTTAATGGCTGTCATTCTAACTCCTCCTTTCATTTCCCAGGTCCAGTTCTGCAGCATGCTTAGGCATCCACTTGAACTTAAGCTAGTGCTTATTCTAAAAGCAATTTCCCTGTCTGGTTCAATTTTTTCTTGGAAGAAGTATATGACACAGTATGTTAACTACTTCATCTCTCCCTATTGTCAAACTTAAAAGCCAGATTTCCTTTTGGACAGGTTTCTTTCTAAGGCAAGAAATATTGCCTACTTTAGAATTTACACACACTAGAAGGATTTGGGGTTTTTCTTACTTAGATATCTTGTTAGATTTCAAGTTACATACCAGCTGGTTATCACTCTTCAGCTTCTTACTTCCTCAATCAGAAGTCATTTGTCCACTTATGCTAAAGACAACAGCATTCCCCAAATAATCACTTTTGTTCCAACAAACCACAGAATTTACTTAGCTGAATTAGACATGCGATACTTACAGACAACTGAAACTCAAGAATTTGAAGACTTCCAGAAATACTTAGTCCAGAAAATGGTTTTGGTTTATTTTTAAAGACGACTCTATAGAATCTGATTTCTCAAACTTTCAATGGGTTAGTAGTCATAACCAAGAAACTGCAATAAACATTATTTTGTGGAAGAACACAGGGTATTACAGGCAGGGACACAAAAAGTTGATGCTGTTGAAAGTCCAGTTATGAAACACCATCTGTAGCCTAACTTTTACACTTGAGAAAATTAGGGAAAGTCAAACAAATGGCAAAATACAGTTGATTGGTTTTATGTGGGGGTTCCTCCCCCCAATTAAAGAATGTATTTCTCCTATATAGCACTTTTTTGTGTTAAAATTCACTGATAGTTTACAATTAAACAAGCCTATTTATTATTAAAAAAATAACTACACATTCAAAACTAAGTCTTCATTACTTACTAATGGTTTTTTTTGAGAGTTCATTTTGTAGTACTTCACTATCCTAATGTCACAGTGAAAAATCATCCTTCCTAAACAGATAATATAATTGTTGTGACATTTCAGACTTGCTTGAAAGTCGCAGGTAAGGACTGGTAAATAAATCTAAGCCTTTGCAAATGTTAGTCAATAGCCCAAATGTTATGCTTCTGTTCTACCTGTTTTAGAAAAGAATTTTTCAGAGAACATGTTGAGCCTCGCCACTTATCAGAGATGATCCCAGTGATGATCACTTAACAGTATAATTTTACTGCATTATTACTTTACTGATTTTCATGAAATTTAATTTTGCAAAGATGTAAAAACATCATCACATCTGTGGTATTCCAGCAGAAAGGAATCTACCATTATCCTTTCATACTGGCTACATGTGAATCATGAGAAGCCACAACTAAGAGGAAAACAAATACTCATCTTCCAGTAGGGAAAAAAAAAACAAAGTAAGTTCTTTCAGCTTTGTTACAGTCTTTAATGCATTAGTACACAGTATGGTTAGTGTTAGAAGATCCACAAAACATTCTTGTTCCTTATGGGAAGAAAATATTGAAGTACATTGGCTGTAAAAAAATAAACAAAAAAAAAAAACCACCCCCAAAACCAAACAGTAATTGGAATTTTAATAAACTGATGATTTCATGAGTAGGTGCCATATTTTAATTATATTCAATTTGTTATTAAGGGACTTTAAAAAGTATGAACTATCGCGAAATTCTAGTTAAAAAGGGTGCTCATAAAGCATATGTTTTTTCTTAATTTCAAGAGTGGAATGAAGTAGTTAGCTGAGCAGGATGGATGTTGACAGTTAAAAGCTGTAATGGGCCAAACTTCTTCCCCAAATTGCAACATAAAGGTTTCATCGATTACAATGTGAGTTGTTTCCTTTGAAACAATTTTCAAAACCAAGACAGGAGGAGACAATATGAGGACGTTAAGATGTGATATACTAAACTTGATCTTTTATTGCTTGCTTTTTGGTTTATTCCCATTACGCACCTATCTTCTGGTTCATCTCTCCTATAAGCATGAGCCTATGTTCATGCAGCGTTTCTTACAAGATCAAGACTGTGTGTTGCAAGAAAGACTCCCTTAGTACTAAATACATTTTAGGTAAATAAAATCACAATCAAACCTTTCAATAGAAGGTTTCAGGATTTTGATATTGAAAATTAAATTTCCAGAGGTACAGCTAGTAGGAAAAAAGCTATATTGATTCATTAAATCTTGGCCATGTTAGAGGAAAAGCAGAGCATAAGTACAGTATCTAAACATTCACAGGAAAGGAGTAGAGACATCAGAGCTTGGATTTCAGACTAAAATAAGTTTTAGATTAATTCAGATTATTTAGATATTCAACCAATGCCTTATTACTGAATATGATACATAACTGGGTGACTATATTGTTAGTCTCATCTTTGTATCATTTTTCCTTACATTTCCTTACCTATTCCATTAGAGAACAGAATAAAGTAGTATAATATTTCTTAGGTTTGTGGTATTCAGCTTTTGCCACTTCCCTTAGCATTGACTGTTTAAAAGAAAAGAATTATATTTATCAAATTCAGAATTAATGGTTTCTATTACAAGCAACAATCTGAGTAAGAGAATACAGGAAATCACTAGAAATTTGTTACTTGTCTTTTACCATCTATGAGAGTCAGAACAAGAAATTGAGCTTGTCTCAAACACCGCTTGCATTCGACCATGGAATGCTTAGAAGGAATGATCAGAAACAGAGCAAAAAACAAGGATGTTAGCTTTTGATATCACATAGGCAGGACCATTCTGACTTCCTTGTTTGAGGCTGATAACTGTGAAACATGCTTACTGGACTTGTATAACTTGAACCAAATAAGTATGTGCAAAAGGTGGGGTCAAATAGTGGACACCATGACATGAGTGACAATGACCACCCAGGTGGACACCATGACATGAGTGACAATGACCACCCAGAGGACCCCTGTGGGAACTCAACTTTGGGACTGTGCCTGTGTTCACTAAACTGTGCCTATCAATATCATAGTAACAACTCTCTATGCTCTGTATGCAAATTATGGATAACACCCCAAAGAACATGAGCATAAAAGGACAGGGCAGCCAGGTCAGACCTGAGCTCCCACAGCCAGCAATACCCTGGGTGAAGAGGACCTACCAGATGTCACTGGTGGTGACAATCTGCTTGCAATTTCTCTTCTTTCTCATGCCTCTGCTTTTTGACACTGGATGATTTGCACTTAGATCAGTTAAATATTTCTTAGTAGTTTAGTCTGATGATATTCACCCAATAAAACTGCAACTCTAGAACACTTTTTCCTCAAAAGTATAAGCATAGCTACACAGATCTGTCCTGATATCTGTGTCTGGAAGATAGCAACACAATAGTGGACCAACACATCATAGCTGCTGCTCCACCAATGATTCTGACTTCTGGTAACGTGTGCATGTGGTCAGAGTTTCTTTCCCAGTCTAGAAGCACCACATCCCCATTTCAGTCATCTTAAGTTCTATGTCTGTGAACACAAAGAAAGTCAAGCAAGCGATCTGTGTCAGTTGTTTGACTTGTAAGGAACAGAGCCCAAGTGTGGAAGGAGAGATTAGACAAGTGAGCATCACCACAAGAACTTATTACTGAACTAGCATGGAATTTATCTCAAGACTAGAAAAGTTAGAAGGTACTGAATGAGGTATTGAGTCACTCTAATCCTGTTTATGGAGAACATAAACCCAGCCCTGTTTTCCTGAACAAAAGGGGCAGTTCCTGTTTGTTCAGTTTTCAAACTTACCTTTTCAGCTAATGTCTAACTCCAATGGAACTTCTCCCTTTGCTTTCTCCTAGTAATTGCATGCCTTTAGCGATTGCTTATGCCACATTTGCAACAGTCAAGAGCATAGCCCTTGCAATTGCAGTATGTCTTAAAGGAAATTTCTCCTGTAATGAACAAAACTCTAGCAGTGTAACTTATCTGCACTTTGAGCAATAACTTTTATTCTTTTAACAATTTCTAAGAAACAGAGCCTTTAATTGCTCCCTCATTTAAATATTAATGGCGACAATTAGTATTATTCAGTAAGATCTGCAATAGCCCACGGATTTAAAAAGCTCTTGCTAACAGATTCTAATGCTTAGCAACACACAAAAAAATAAAAAAACACAAGCTAAATCTCATTTCAACTACTATTTTTTTTGTAATTGTAATGGAATTAACTTAAAAGAAAGGAAATTGGTAACAAAGGATTTATAAACATCTATTGTTGAATTAAAAGATCCTTTTACATGAGCCCAAGAGTTTGCATGAACAAATATTTCTTAGATAACATTGCAGGTCTGAGCTGTGTTCAGCTGTAGAATATCAATAAAATAATAGAAGCTAAAATAGCAACACATCAAAACCACACAACAGAAGACATCTAGCTAGCAACACCCTATATAAATCTCTCCCTCTTCCACGTAGTTTAAATTCAATTCCTTGGAGGAGATTACATTTCTTCTGAAGGTATCTCCAGACCTTCTTGCTGAGTATTATGCCTTGCATTTGTTCATTCACTGCTCTCATACCATCCTTTAAAGTAAAAAATCATCCACATAAAGTAACAGTTCTTCTAATCCATTATTTTGCCTGTGTCATCCATGCTTTAAAGAAAATCTTAGGGGGAAAAGAAAAAAAAAAAATCAAATACCTCATAAGGGAAAATTACAATCATAGCACCAAAAGTTTTGGAAACTTGCATTAGTACCTAATTATTTCAAAGTCAAACAGTTTCTGCAGATAACAATCCTGACATATGATTCATAAAAGTCTTTCAGATTGAGAACAAGAGCCTCAGGTCTGTTTCCAACTTAACTAGAAGCTGTAAAGTGTCTAAGGCTACTGAATTTCTACAGGCCCCAGATAAGCCAAGAGTACTGACAGTGTCAGCTCTGTAACAGTTGGAACCCTTAGAGTTCTAAGCCCTAAGATCAGCTGTTCTACTTTCCCCCTGTCTTGGGTTTGTGTGGCAAGTTTTTGTAGCGGAGGGACTACAGGGGTGGCTTCTGTGAGAAGATACTAGAAGCTTCTCCTATGTCTGATAGAACCAGTGAGAGCTGGCTCCAAGATGGTGCCAGCTGGCTCCAAGATGGTCCCAGCTGGCTCCAAGATGGTCCCACCACTGGCCAAGTCCGAGCCCATCAACGATCATGGTAGCACATCTTGGGTAATGTAATTAAGAAAGGAAAAAGTTACTGTGCAGGAGCAACTACAGCCAGAGAGAGGAGTGAGAATATGAGAGAGAAACATCTCCACAAACACCAAGGTCAGCGCAGCAGGGGAGGAGGAGGTGCTCCAGGCGCCAGAGCAGAGACTGCCCTGCAGCCCATGGTGCAGACCATGGTGAGGCAGGCTGTGCCCCTGCAGCCCAGGGAGGTCCATGGTGGAGCAGATATCCACCTGCAGACTATGGGAGAGACCCACTCTGGAGCAACCTGTTCCTGAAGGACGACACCCATCGAAAGGACCCACACTGGAGCAGTTTGTGAAGAACTGCAGCCCACGGGAAGGACTCGTAGGAGAAGTTGGTGGAGGACTGGCTGCAGTGGGAGGGACCCCAGGCTGGAGCAGAGGAAGAGTGTGAGGAGTCCTCGTCCTGAGGGAAAAGGAGCAGCAGAGACACCCTGGGATGAACTGACCACAACTCCCATTTCGTGTCCCTCTGTGCCATTGAGCAAGGGGAGAAAAGAAAGAGAGGTAGAGAATCTGAGAGTAAAGTTGAGCCCAAGAAGGAGAGGTCAAGAAAAGTGTTTTAAAGATTTAGTTTTATTTCTCATTATCCTACTCTGATTTGATTGGTAATAAATTAATTTCCCACATATGAGTCTGTTTTGCCAGTGATGGTAATTGGTGAGTGATCTCTCTCTGTCCTTCTCTTGACCCATGAGCTTTTTGTTATGTTTTCTTTTCCCTGTTCAGCTGAGGAGGGGAGTAATAGAGTGGCTTTGGTGGGCACATGGCATCCAGCCAGGGTCAACCCATCAAAGTTCTTTTTGACATCCTACATGGGGCATGACAGTAAGATAAAGATAGTAAGTGAGAGCCCTTGAAAGGCTAAAATTCAACTACCACAGTTAATAACCTCTTCTTTCTTCTCTCATGCAACTGTTTTTACGGAAATTTAATGTTCTCATCCAGTCTTACATAGATATAGGCACATATTTCTGTATTGCTGTTGCATCTCTAAAAGCATGTATCCCTATCATAGCCATATGATTTCATATACATTCTGTACGTATTCTATATATGTTCTTATAGAAATTACCCTAAAGACCTACTGTTTTCATCTGTAGTTAATTCAGTACGGCTTGGCTATAAAACCTGGTTTTCTTCTTTTCCATTTTGAATATTACCTTAAAAATAAATAAATAACTATCTAGTGATCACACACAATAGGTCTGAAAAATGACTGAAAGATATCTGATTTCTGCTGCATCTTACCGAAAATCAATTTTTTCAGCCTACAAAGAAAAATTACAAGTCTTTTGTAATATGTAATGCTTATCAAAATTGCACAATACCCAGGGTTTTAAAGAGGGCAAGATTATCTTATTATGTGAGGAGCTCTCACAAGGAATTTCATTTTAGTTAAATATTATTATTTAGCTCATGCTCATCTCAATATGAGCAGAACTACTGTAAATTAATTGTTTTACCATCAATAATAGGAAACCATATACACTGTGCAAAAAAGGACCCTTTACAGGTAAAGAAAGGAACACTTCTAGCCGAATCTTCCTTGTGTCACATTCACAAAACATGCTAAAAAGGCACTTACCCTGTGTAGAGTGAACTTCATCCTCCAAGTATAACAGAAAGAATTTCAACCCTAACAGCACAGGCTGCTATCGAAAATAACAGCACATCCATAGCTTTCAACTGCAATGCCCTATCCCAAAGCTCCAGAAAAAACACACTCAGCTGTATAGTTGAGCTGATAATTGAAGAGATATAAAATAAGCAAAGTGAATAGGTATTCAAACTTGAAAGCAGTCTGTATCCAACACATACTTGCTGCATTCATTGGAATATGAGGAACCATCAGAATCTGGCCCTTTAGTCTAATAGCTTAAAGGAGATCCAAGTGCTGAGCTCATTAAAAACACATGAAGAAGAAAGCATAGCTACCTGCACTGCAATATGTATGATTCTATACTGATTAGCTACATGATGATTGAAATCCATATTCTTTTCTTGTTTCTTCATAATCTTTTGTTTGGTGGATTTCTTTTTTTTTTAAATTTCATTACAAGCCATCAATAAAACTAAGTAAAAACATACGTACTAAAAACACCTCTCAAAAATTAGCAGCTGTACTACAAAGTTTGTGGAAGGAGGGGTTGAATCAGAGACCTGTCTGCTGAAGTCCATCCGATATGTATGAAGCCTAAACAGACTAGTGTTATTTCCTTAAATGTAAATGAAGTACGTCAGTGTTGTCTTTCTGTAAAAACAAAATTGTAGTGTTTCATAACCTAATAGAAAGATATGCCTCCAAAGTTTAACTGCAAATCAAAGTATTTTGTTTAAATTCACCCTGAAATTTGTTTTTGTTTATTTTTAACATCATAGGATCAAGCAGCAAGTTTTATTATGCGTCACTGATGTCTATAGGTTTTCATCTATAAGTTTTCAACTGAACTGCAATTACGCAGGATTCAAAAGTGCTAGGAAATTACTTATGCTAGAGTAATCCATTATAAAAATGCTGCAAAAATAAGCATAGATGATCCAATGAAGAGCAGAACAAGAGGTCAGAAGGCTTTCGCATTGGGACTGGTATGGAAATTCAAATATTCTTCTACCTGACTGGCCTGCAGCTGCTCTTAGTCTACAAACAAGAACACTTACCAACAACTTCTCCCTGAGAAAAACCAGAAGGTACCACAGATATCAGCATGACTGTCAAGGATCAGTAGAATATTGCGTTGAATACTGTTCACAGGATATCCAATGTCCTTCCATTTGTCTTGCAGTAAATGAATATATTTATAAGTGCACTAAAAAATTAACTAAAGAAATCCATAAGTGGGGGGAAAAAAAAATCAACTCCCATTTACAGAAACATTTTTATTCACATAGGCACTAAGTTTCATAGAGTTCAACCAAATTTATGAAATTTCTTTATGAGGACCTTTAATGCTTTAGAATCATATATACATCCAGAAAACACTACCCAGTTCAGAAGCAGCTCTAATGTAGCACTATTAAAAGGGAACATTACCTGTGGTAGTTTTTTCATTATTTCCACTATTCATTGAGGATGATTGAGCTCTGAGCCCCATTTATATTTAAATTTTAGAAGAAAAAAAAAAAATCTTAAGATCTTGTAAGTGTTAGCTTTTCTTTGAGAGAGGGAACAAGGAGGTCGTGTTAGAGAGGAGGAAACACCTTCCAAAAACAGAGAGAAATGAAATAACTACAAAAGTTCTAGTCATCTGTTATTATTAGGAAAATTCTCTTGGGACCAAAAATCAGATTACAGTTTCCCTTGAAAAGATTCATTGCTTTCTGACATTGTGCTTCCAGATTAACCTGTGATAAACAGCAAATCATGGCAACAAAGTTCCTACCAGTAATGTTCCTGTGAAGCAGCTCCACTCCATTCATCCCTCAGAAATCTTAGAAGTCAACATCATGGTGCACTGAAATGAATGGGTGAGGTTAGTGAAAACTAATACTCAAAGCTGAACATGTAAGCAACTACTGTTTTACTGCTTTCACAACAGACAGAGAATAACGCAATTGTAAGCAACCACCCCCTTGAAGAAACAAGGTCCCAAGTTAGTCACAGTTGAGCTACACACCTAACACAATAAATAGCAACTGCTGCATAATTTGCATTAGATAAAGGTCTTAACATTATTCCAGTCACTACAAAAATCATTAAGCAAGTGATGATCATAAACTCTCTTCCAGAAAGATGTTGATTGCCTTTTTTTTTTTATTATTATTTTTTTCTTTCTTTAAGTAAAAATAAAAGAGCACAAGGTGAGGAGGAGTTGAAGGGAGGGGTAAGCAGAAGTTTACCTTGTCCCAGCACAGAGCTCTTAACATAATAAGAGGTTAAAGAGTAAACCAACAAGCAAAGATAATTCCTCTCTTGATCATTTTGTATCTTACAGGAAAGTCCTAGCTACTTCACAGTATTCTCAAGTAACTCTTTCCTTTTCAACAAACCTCAGAACCCTATTGCAGCAAGGACCACAGCTCAGCACTGCTTTTTGAAGGTGCATCCTAATGCTGTAAAACATTTTCTGTCTTTCTTAGCAGTGATACATTCAGGGTTATTTTCGTGAACAGTAGAACATAAGGGATGAGGAAAGCAAAGACCTTCCTGTCTCAGGTGACAACACAATAGCAGGACATGTTTTGGAAAGAGATTTGCATTTCAGCCTTTTCAGTAAGAGGAAGGAAATTAAACCAGTTTCTCAGCTGTCACATAAAAAAAGGCAGCATAAGCTCCTCCTCTTTTTCTTTTAAAGTGAAATAATAATGCTTGATGCATATTGTACAAAGCTTGATCCAGTCAGCATGCGGTAGGTACGCTCAGAGAAGGATTATAATCCAGGTTCCAGGTCATAGTTAAATCTGGATGCAAGACACATAGCAAGCAACAATATTTGCCTAAAACTAGAAGTGCCATGGACATACACAGAAGCATAATACTACAGTATTTAGAATCTTTAAGGCAAATTTCTTGTGTAAATGGACATGAGGTTTCTAGAGTTATACAGATCCTGAAGCAACATTTTGGAAGTGTAAATTTGGAGGTAAAATCCACTTATTTCCTGCTCCTATGTTTATATCATTTTTCAGATCAGGGTCTTTTTCTAATCATTAATGATCTCTGTCTGAATAAAGAAAATACTATTTTCAGATATAGTCTCTCGGTTTCACCGTAGAGCTTCTGTGGAGTCTTTGTAAACTACTTACCACGGAGCTTCTTGTGCCAATACGAAGAAACACTTAAAATTCTTGTCTCTTGAGCAATCACACATTCTTTTCTTTTCAGAACAAGCAATATTCAGCAAGAATTAATTCTTAATGTAACATTAAGCCGAATGCCTCATCTTCTACTTCCAGGATAGCTTCATTTAGTCCCTTTTGTTGGGTCATTAAATTATTTAACTACTGTTCAGTAGCTTGAGGCACACTCTTCAATACATGCCATTCTCCTCATCAGACCATGGCCAGAGTATGACTGCTAAAACATTTATCTGATAATTGTGCTGTGAATGGAATTTACCTAAAGATACTTTTTTCGTGGAATTGATATTTTCATTTATGACAGATGTTTCTGCACGCAACAATTGCAGCAATGGATATAGTCAAACTCCAATTTCTCTGATCATTGAATGCATTTCCACTGTTAAAGCAAAACCTTTGATCCTTCTGATTCGAAGCATCTTAGATTCAAAACATTCAAACAACGCATGGAGAATAAGATATGCATGTGGAACTACAGTGTCCTGACGGGTAGATTCGCAAAGAACTATTTGAAAATTGCTGATAGGGGCTTTCCTTGGACAAGTTTCTTTGTCATATGCATGTTATTTACACTAAACTTCCCTTATGTGGAACGTGAGGGATAGCAGTAGCATTGTTCTGCCTCTGAAAACTTCTAACCTGGAAAACCTTTGCTCACTGTTCTGAAAGCCAAAAATAAGAGATAGTATTGTAAGCTTAAACTGTTCTTCCAGCTAAGTTTATGTTTGCATAATAATTTATGAGCACAGGAAGGGTCTTAAACCTATTTAAATTCTGTTAGACTAGCTAAATCTGTTTCAAATCACGCTTTGTCAGGCAACAGGGATTTCAGGCTTTATGGCTTTAGCGCTGTACTGAGAAGTGAAAAATTAACATGAAGGGACTTATAGGTAACTTCACACTATTACATCGGGGGGCTTATATGACCCTTTGTACTTGTTTATGTAATTAGTATCTTTACAAATGCTATAGGTTCTGTGCTATTAAGTAGTTCAAAAGAACCAATGATGCACATGAAAGGAACGTGATGCAGACTCAGCCATTTACAAAAACACAGCATGGTCAAGTTCTGCCTTAAAATAAATAAATAAATAAATCAATCAATCAATCACTGGTTACCTTCACAGTCAAAACAGACCCAATGTAATGAAAATATAACTTACTGACAATTAAAATAGAGCTGGCAGTGATTCCTGAGGCCTTCTAGCCTCAGACATCAGAGAGACAGAGTTTTGCATCCTTTGGTGCTGTCAAACATTCAAGATCCTTAGAGCCATTGTCCTACCAGACAGTGTTTGTCAGAAGGTGTGCAGACCACTGTGCTCTAAGTGAGGAACAGTATCTCCTGTGTCTTGCCAAGCAATTTTCAAACCTGAAATAAAATAAAAAAAAAAAAAAACCAAAAACATAAGCCTTAACAACTCTTAATTCCATACACAAATATATTATTGAGGATATCAAGTGTAACTATTGCAAGTGTATAAACAAGCACCTCTGCATATGCAGTGGAACCACTAAAATCAGTCATTTGTTATGTATGTCCCAAAGAAAACACATGAACTGTGTGTTCAGACATGGTTATCTGAAGACTATTTAGGAAAGACTAACTAGACTAGTACTCAAGTGGTGTTTCGCCTTTGCAGGCAGTCTTTTTAATGCAACTGTCCATTCCTGAACAGTGTCCATTCTTGAACAGGCTTCAAATACTCTCTCAACACCTGTAGGTTGAGGGAAAAGAAGGGACAGAGTGGACAAGGCTTTGTCCAAAATTATACTATCCCTCATCAGACAGTCCATGCTGAAACAGATAATAGAAAATAAATACAGAGCAAAAGAGAAGATGCAGGGATATACCTTTAAATAGAAAAGGCAACATAAAAAAAAAATGTAAAATAAATTAAATACATGAATTTTAAATACAGTGACATTTAAGCAGATGCAGAGAAAGAAATCCACTGCTCTAACACCTGGGCCAAATCCAAGGGAATTACACCCACTTAACACAAGTGATTTGACCCATGATCTTTAATTAGCCTAGCAGAAGTAATTTGCCTCATGCAACTGCAACATGGTTTTATTCAACCTGACCTTTAAAGTCAGAGACTAAACGTAACTGCTATTTAACATCCAAAGCTGCTTGGAAGAAGTGGCATATAGCCAAGCACAAAAGAACAAGTGGAAGTGACAGGCAGAAGAAAAAAGTCACCAAAATTTCCCATCATAGGGTTATATGTGTCATTTGATGCTGGCTGAAGGAACTGATCTTACTAAAAAAGGAAGGAGGAAAGAAACGGAGGATATGCAGTGTTCACATGTATAACATTCCCTGGAGACAGAGGTACTCTTGAATCAAGGACAGGTCATGGCCATGACTTTACAACAGTGCAGAAGATGCTGTCAAATTATGTCTGCTATAACATGCATGCTCTGCAGCCTATTCAAGAACCATCTTTCCCTGTTAGGCCCTTTGTGATTTTCTTTGCCTTTCACAAGGTCAAACAAGCTGCCAGCTTCCTTTCTGAGCACAAATCTGACACTACCTTCATACACAACATCTCATATCACATTGCACATCGTTCACCGTGATGTAAGCAAGTTATTCCAAAACAGAAGGGGATTATTCTAACCATTCTAGCTAAGCACTTTATTGTTATTATTTCAAAAGTGTTGGCTTATATATTGCTAACAACAAAAATCAGTAATAATGGTAAGAAGGAAAACATTGAATATCTTCATAATACCTAAGGGTTACATAGTGGTATTCCATCAATTAATAGGAATACTCTATTGATTCCTAGGTGAAAATAAAATATAATAAAAAAATCGATAACAATTAAGAAATGATGCTCAGACAATCTTACTTACTCCAAGGAGAATGCACACTGGTTTCTGCTGGAAAAAGCTCTGAAAACAAAACAGGGTATCATTTGAAAGTAGAAATTAGCACAAACAAGAAAATAGTAAAGATATTTTAGGTCAAGCTTCAAAAACTATTTTTAAAAGCATATTTGCTTGATTATCATTAAACATATAAGAAGTGACATGAAACCTCTAAGAAGCAAACAGAGGACTTGGACAGCTTCAATTATTTTCATTTCCTATTCACAAACCTTGTTTTGTGAGCATTTTAAGACTTTGAGAAACAAAATGTATGGCATGAAACCCCTTTTTGAATAACAAGGGGAAAAAAAGCTTTTTTCATTAAAGAGTATTTAGAAGGACCAGTCCTTAGAATTCACTGAACACTCACAAGGTTACAATCCACTTGAGAGAACCTGGAAATGTCATCAGCTAGCAGAGAGCAGCTCAAGCAGTTTATGAATGACAAAAAAGCCAAGGGAGATGATTATAATCTTGCATTCATTCAGCAATCAAGCATCATCATTATCAAACACAGAGAAGCTTAAAATACTTAGGCATTTTAAGGTTGCTCAGGTCTGTTAACTCATTCAGCAAAATGCCATATGAAAGTAAAGCAGGGTTGGGGGGTTGGCCTGGGGACTCTGGGTTTTTGTATTGCCCCAGTTAATCACATCATAGGTAATAGCATTGAAGAGATTATTTTTATGAAGACTGGGTCTTACATGAAAGACAGTTAACTTCTAACCACTTCAAAACACACTTTGTTTTAAAAATGAAGCATACTTGTAAGTTTTTAGGACTTCTTTTAGTAGTTCTCAATGGACTTAGTTTAGTCAGCTGAATAGGTCAAATTAATTTTTATGTACTGAGTATTGCGCTTGTGTATACCATGTGTACACATATCCAACTGAATTACCTCTGCATGATGAGCAGATTCTTCAGCATTAAAATAAAATCCTCATGTCAACAGAACCTTCACAAATTGCTTCTTCCTGTCTATATCTCTAAAGGAAAAAAGTAACCAAAAGAAAAATAAAAAAGAAAGCCACTTTTAAGAACACTGAGCTGCTAATTTAAATAACTGTTTTCATTTTAGGTATGCTGTAAAGTCATTTTAGTCAGAGATGATCACTGAAACTTGGAAAACAACTGCACACTTTCTTTCCCACAAATACATATGCTTAGGACTTCAAGAACCTCATAGCAGCATGTGTCGTGGTTTAAGCCCAGCCGGCA
>NW_009931330.1:20228-20542 GCF_000696875.1 Nestor notabilis | reverse complement strand
TGCCCAACATGTAGCTGTGCCTGGGATTGCCACGATCGAGGTGCAGGATCAGTTCAGACCTCTGCTCCATAGGAAATGTGGGACCAATATGCTCTGGAAAATAGAAAATCAGAAAATTATAGAATCTCTTAGGATCTCTTCCTTGTTATGGCAACTACTGTGACACAGATGCACATAGAGCCTGTTAATTTCCAGCAGGGTTATTTCTTTGGTCATGGAGTTGTCTGTGTTGAGCATGAGTTGCATTTGCAAAGCCAGCCCAAGTTAGTCAGCTTTGAGGAGGCTGTAAGAGCTCAGAACCGGTGCCAGAAACC
>NW_009931330.1:6957-19988 GCF_000696875.1 Nestor notabilis | reverse complement strand
CAGCATTCTTTCCAGGAGAATCTGCTCCAAGACTTTGCCGGCCACGGAGGTGAGACTGACTGGTCTATAGTTCCCTGCGTCTTCCATTTTCCCCTTCTTGAAAATGGGGGTTATATTTCCCTTTTTCCAGTCATTGGGAACTTCACCTGACTGCCATGATTTTTCAAATAATGGACAGTGGCTTAGCTCTTTCAGGACCTGTGGATGGATTTCATCAGGTCCCATGGACTTGTGCACATTCAGGTTCTTAAGGTGGTCTTGAACCTGATCCTCTCCTACAGTGGGCCTAAGGTCTTCGTTCTCACAGTCCCTGCATCTGCCTTCCAAGACTTGGGTGGTGTGGTCTGAGCATTTGCTAGTGAAGACAGAGGCAAAGAAGTCATTAAGAACCTCAGCCTTCTCCAAATCCAGGGTAGTCAGTTCTCCCGTCAGCTTCTGGAGAAGGCCCACATTATCCCTAATCTGTCTTTTGTTTGCAGTCTACCTATAGAAGCCCTTCCTGTTATCTTTCACATCCCTTGCCAGACTCAGTTCTAACTGGGCCTTAGCTTTCCTGACCTGATCCCTAGTGTTTGGGACAAAGTCCTTGGATTATTCCCAGGCCGCCTGTCCTTGCTTCTACCTTCTATAAGCATCTTTTTTCCCTCTAAGTTTTCTCAGCAGCTCCTTATCCATCCATGGAGGTCTCCTGGCCCTCCTGCTGCATTTCCTTTTAGTCAGGACACAACATTCCTGAGCTTGGAGCAGGTGGGACCCCAGCAGTCAAATGAATTTCTCTTACCTGTATGTTCTCATTAAATGAATGACAAACTACATATTGATTGTGTCCCTCCTCTGCACTTGCTACAACACCAGTGCCCAGTCTCTGGCTGAAACAGCTCCATGGAAGCTCCCAGGCAGATACTAGTGTGAACCTCCAGCTATAGATTACTGTGTGCAGTTCTGATGTCCTCAACATAAGAAAGATTTGGAGCTGTTGGAGCAAGTCCAGAGGAGGGCCATGAGGGTGATCAGGGAGCTGGAGCACCTCCCATATGCAGACCTGCTGAGAAAATGTGGGTTGTTCAGCCTGGAGAAGAGAAGGCTGCATAAAGACCTCAGAGCAGCCTTCCCGTATCTGAAGGGGGCCTACAAGGATGCTGGAGAGGGACCCTTCATTAGATATTTTCCATTAGTCTAAGTAAGCAAATAAAGCGTAAACCACTTTAGAGATTCCAGTGCTTTCTCCCCAGTCACAGGTGAGCCTAAGAAACAAGTTGGCACCAGATACCTGGATGTATATCCAGGTGCAGACACTCTATAGGTCCTGGCCACGCCAAGCCAGCCTGGCATCTGTCCCCACATGGGTCCCATTTCTTCCCAGCATGCATTGTCCATGGCATCCAGCTGTAGCCATACCCCACTGACCTGCGTGTGTCCGTTCACCAGCACTTCCTCTGCAAACCGTACTTTCACAGGGTTTGTTTTTAGCCTTGCCCTCTTCTCTGCAGTAATAAACGATGATTTGGGCCCGCCCTGAAAAAAATAACAGCACTTGTTTGGCAGCTCAGTCTGTTGCAGTTAGGCACAAGATGCAGAGGCCCACTATACAGGCAGGGGTGCAATCACAGCCCATGCTGAAGGTGCTCACACCACACTGTCTCATACTTACAGGAACAGGTGATGTCAGGAGTCTCTCAGCCTCCAGGCTTGCTACAGGCAAAACCTATCTGTGCTACAAGACCTGCGTGGGTGGTTGCTGCCTTTTGAACCCAGATCCAACTGTCCAGCAAGTGGACGCACATGCAACACATCCTGTACACGCTCCTAATTTCACTGCATGTTAACCAGCTATTGTGTTGACACATCTCCCCGACTCCTGAAATGAAGCAAGAATCCTGCAGAACAACTGTTAATCTACCAAAAGCTGGCTTGCACTAAGGCTACACAGCACCACAAACCAACACAGGCAGAGTGCCTTGTAGTGACAGACAAAATCCCTTGTCAGTGTTTCACAAGAATACAGCCACGTATGCAGCATATCCCAGCTCAACTGGGGTTTCTAGAGCATACTTCATACTGCAAATGTTTAAGAAAACTGCCCAAGGTTAAAAAGCCAACTTGACTTCATTGCACTGTTGTCACATAACCATGTTGCATAACCATGCTTTCATCATGACAGGGGCCTACCAACCTCACAAGACACCACATGAGTCTAGGAACCACTCACTTCTTGTTCGCAAATGTCCTGCTCTTGTAAAACATTATCATTCCCTAAGAAGAACAGAAGCAGTATCCCTCAGTATCCTCCTAGACAACTTCAAGGTAGAGCGATCCCTACACTCTTGCCAGAGGTGCAGGTGCCTCCCAATCTGCCACAGCACCATCTTGCCAAGAGGCCATTTGGCAAGGACAGAGGATGGGACAGAGGCAGGCAGGAGTCTCTGTGCTTGGCCAGCAAGCCCTTCCAGAGTCTGATGGGCTGTACGGAGCATCATGCCCCACAGCTGCCCTGAGAAGGGCCAAGGCCTCCCATATTCCTTCTAGTATGGCCAGTGCAGCCCCAGCAGGGTGTATGGTATCCACCTATAGGAGGCGTTACCTCTCAGCTCTAAGCACAGCTGCCTTCAGAGTGGGGCAAGAGCCAACCCCAAACCAAAGATCAGCCTTGGCTGTACTTGGAGGTGTCCTTAAAGTGACCTGCAAAGGTAATAAACAAAACTGGGTTTCTGCCCCATTTGCTTCTCAACAACGCATAAAGGCCAGTGAAGGGTGTTCCAAATCCCATCAGGGTTTCCAAAACACTGTTATCTCTGAAACCCTTTTGGCAGGCATTTAGGTCTTGTAAAACTCATTCTCATTTCTCCCTTGGTCTCCAGAGCCAGATTAAACACTGGTGAGACTGACAGCCAATGAACTATGCAAGAGAGATTAGATTAACAAAAGAAGGAAGCTACTGTTAAGTGGGTTTGCTTAAAGTTTTTGTGGTTACTTTGGCTTTGTGCACATCTGTTGAATGGGAAACTTTGGGCAGGAAAAATACATCTAAGAGATTTTCTCTTTAATGTACCCTTACTGAATGGCCAAGAAACGTCATGACCTTAAGCCTGAGAACTCCAGTAACTCTTCTGAAGGAACTATCATTCTTGTTTCTAGGAATAAATAACAAAAAAAAAGCCCTCCAAACAAACAAAAAACACTCCCAGAATGCTTTCTGGGGTGGGGGAGCAATCCCCCTCAGGCCACTTGCCATCACAATAAGGCATAAAGCACACAAACCCAATTTTGTCCTTGCCTTGCAGCTCAGCATTTACACATACACATTGAAATCCATATCGATAAACAAGTCATGTTGGCAGTACATGCCTTCTGGGAAATTTTATGCTACAGGAATGGGCAATCAGCACCGAAGTTTTGTAATAAAACTTAACTTCTGTTCCCAAAGTATGATCCACACCCAGGTCCAGTCGTTAACCACACAGAGCCTGGAGAAAAAAGGAGTAATTTTTCCAGCAGTCGAAAGGAAAACCTTGGAAGAGCTTCCAAGGAGCACCTAGGGCAGAAGCTGGGCCTGCAGCCTTTCATGTCAGGACGGTCTCCATGTCCCAGACAGCTCCAGCACATGGAGAGCACTCCACACTGTTCTTGGCGGGCTGGCCACAGCTTGCTGAAGAGACCTGCCTGTGCTCCAGTCATCATGGCCTCCTGCTCCCTATGGAGCCTTGCTGGGCCCTCACAGCTCCTGACGGAGCCTCCAGCTCCAGAGAGTATAGGCTCAAACAGGTTAGCAAGCCTCTGTGTGTGGTGGGCTCTGAAAGCTACCCTGGCTCTTCACCCCATTAAGCTGTGAAGAGTTTCCACTGATTCTCCCCAAAACCTCTTCAAAGGGCATACATGAAAGCAGAGGACCTGCACAGCTCTCTCTCGGCTTTGGTCAGGCCCTTGTATCCTGTGTGCCAGCCCAGTTGCCACACCTTCCCTGTGAGCCACACTGCGGCAGTGCTGCTGGGAGTGCTGAGTGCTGAAGAAAGGCCACTTACCGACGTGCAGCGCAGGATGGTTAGGAGGAGCTCATCACCGGCCTCCCTGTAACAGAGACATGCAGTCAGCCAGGGTCAGCAGCTGCCTGTACCTTCATCCCCAGTGTCATGACAGAGAGTGCCAGTGAGGCCTCCAGCCCCTCTACCCCCAGTGTGAGGGAAGGCTCTCAGATCCACCAAGCACCCCACATGGCACAGAAAAGTGGGGGAACCCACCCTTCTGGGCTGCTGTGCCCTTCAGCTGCAGGGCAGACTTATTCCTGTAGGGCAGGCCCCCACTGAGCCAGCCCCACACCACCGTGCACCTTTGTAATCCTTAGTGAGACCCCATCCCCGCACTTCTCCTTTCAGCCCTCCGCCACCCCATCCCTGCAGGCCATGTGGAACCACACCTGATGATGTCAGCTGCTTGTTCAACAGATAGGTCATCCACCAGGGTGGAGTTTATCAGGAGGACCTGGTCACCTGGCTGCAGCTTCCCTTCAGCAGTGCTCCCTGTGGGTGAGTGGCACACTGTTAGTCATGACAGCACCATACCAGCAGACCTCCTCCCACTGGGGATGCTCACTGTGAGCTCCTTGTACTGCCTGACACTCACTTGCCTCAGCAATTGCCTCTGAATGGCAAAATAAAAAGGGGCCAGAGGATGCTGTGTCCTGATGGGAGCCAGTATACCACTGGCCATGTCCATGCCACCTCGCCTGGGCTGTTCTCTGGCCCCATGAGCTGCCCCTGCACCACAGAAAATTGCTCTTGTGCGCTGTCTTTTTCCTTGTCGCAGCCAAACACATGGCCCTGCCCAGGGTGCAGCAGGAGAGCTCACAGGTTCTTGGATAACCACAGGAGGACTGGGGGGTAGGAGCACTGCCTTGACCTGCCTGCAAGCCCTGGGCACACAGGCCTCTGGGCAACTGCCACAGCACAGTGCTCCTGTCTGCAGGGTCTGCACCCTGGCCTGACCCTGCTGGTTACATCCCAGTGGCTGACCACGTATGCTGCATGGGCCAGGGCTTGACACTCCTGGCATGCCACCATCCAGACCAAGGTGCTACGGCAGTCCTTGGGAGATCTGGGCTTGATTTCCAGCATGGTGATCCCTCTATGCAACCTGGGAGAGGAGGTCTTCATGACCTTGCTGATTGCTGGTAGGACCCACAACAAGGGAAAAAGATGGTTTCTGAGTTTTGCTTTCCAAGAGAGTGGCAGCCGCAGGATGTAAGGGGTTTAAGGAGCAGGTGGACCTCTGGTCTGAGATGGAGGATTGAGTATGCAACCCCCAGCACCTTCCACCTGTCCCTCAGGGAGATCCCAGGGTTGGGTAGCACACATGAAAGGTAAAACACAATCACCTAGAATTAAACAAAGGGCTTTTACCCATGGACTCCCACAGAAAAGGACAGGTTTCTTTGTGCCTCAGTTTTAATAAAACATTGATTCTTTCCAATTAGGAAAAAAGTGTGACAGAAAAACTCCTTCCCCATTTCTTAGACCCCAGTACCCTCAGCTATTTTAGCCATGTTTCCCATAGGAAGAAGCATAAAGAGAAAATTTCACTCAAAATCACTGTGAAAGGACAGAGACCATACTGTAGTGCCTTTATACTAAACATCCCACAAGCACAAGCACTTGGACAGGCCATTCACTCAGGCAGGTGGTGGATGCCACAGCCCACATGGGCAGCTAGAGGCAGAGCCCAAGCCAGCCGTCCTACCACCCTCCCCACAACACCTACCTGCCCACCTTGGGCATAGTATTTCTCTGGCTGTCACACTCATACCAACAGATAAAAAAGCAGGCATTTTTCTGTACCCATTAAAAAAGTAAAAGGTAAATAAAAACCAGATTCACAGGTTTTTATTCAAAACCCCCAAGCCACCTTAAAAGCAGAGTTATGCCTTTTATAACTGGAAGAGTTGATCTGCTCAGCTTAAGTAGAATTTCACCTGGACTGCCTATAACTAGCAGTGATCTCTGCGTTACAGGGATATAAGCCCAGAATGCATTTTCAACAAATCACAGGGGCTATGGCAGAATAAAAAATCCTAAGATTAGATTAAATTCTTCCTTTGCATTTCAGATAAAACACAAGAAAGAACTTTGCTTTGAAACAGATCTCCACATCCCTGAAGGTCAGCTGTGTCTGAGTGCAGGTGAAGAATTAGCAGTGAAGCTGACATTAGTTTAGATTTCTTCCATGCCATCAGAATGCAGTAGATGTTCAAGCACTCTGCACCTCAGGCACACAGGCTTTTGCCCTCAAAATTCAGGGATCGCATGCCAACCAGAAGTACCCAAGAAACTCATAAATACTGGCTGGAGTTTATCACTAAAGCCAACTGGGACAATTCAGGCTTCTCAAACCTATGACTGTAGGGAGAAGGAAATGGTGCTTACCTGCAGTGACAGATGCAATTGTAAGAGGAAGCTTTGGACAAATCTCAAAGCCATAATGATGGAGGACCAAATCTTTGTATATTGTGACAGTAAGTTTGACACGGCTGGCAGGCTGGCTACTGCCATCACTGCTGCTGTCTGTCACAGACACGCGGCCCCTGTGAGACAAAAAATTGGTCATTAAGATACAATCAAACGATACTCTATAGAAGGGGCATAGATCCACACACACTTTCAGTGGACTGCGTCAGTACACAGAGAGGCCATCACTCCTCTGGGTACCCACAGGTTGCTCTTCAATGTGCAGGCCAGCAATGATCCCCCAGGCTCCACAGAAAGCTGAAGATATCAGACCAGTGGCACTAGCTGGTTGTAAACACAACTCTTCTAGCCATCCCAGCCCAGTGGTCACATGGAGAGAGAACTCTAGGTCTGCCCCACAGCAAGCTCTGACCTCCACAGATCACAGCAACACCTTTACCGAGCAAGGCAGTGACAAATTTACAGGTCTCTGCTTCTGCCAGGATCCAGACCACCTTAATTTTGATTCACAGACCTTAGGAAAGTGGAGTCGCTGTGGGCCAGGATCCCTTGTAAATACAACTCAGTCTTGCGCTAAAAACATGGGCCAATGGCAAGAAACAAAGAGAAGTACAACCCTACCTTCAAGAAAAGCACATTTTACCTTGAGCAATATTGTATTTCTGCAGAATTTTGTGGCTCACAAAACAAGAATGCCTGAAAGCAGGAACATCTGTCCCTAGAAGCCAAGGGAGATGCTTAAACCCACCATTTATTTATTTATTTATTTATTCCTCTAGGGACTACTGTATACATATTTCCCAAGAACAACTGAAACAATGAGTAAGATCTGCAACCTGTTCCTGCTGAGAACAAGCTGGCACTGTCTCTTATCAAAGGTGATCCACAAATGCTTCTTTCACAAAAAACATGTTTACCTGGATGCACCATCCCGAGAGCGATGAAGCCATTTTGCTACCATTTGCTCTATTCTACATGCTTTGCGTGTCTGGATTAAGTTAGCCTCCAAATCTTCCATTTACCTAAAAGTGACAGAAATCACAGGAAAACAGAATGATAAAAGATTGAGGAAATCTTCTAGACACCATTCAGAATTACCAACACAAATTCATAATTCTTTTGTAATACAGAGTTCCACTGGCACCTTGGGAAGACCATGTTCTTTAACAGAAGATCTGTAACACTACAATTCCTCCTACCCACTCAGTCTTCCCTGCCTGGTGCTTTTGGTTAGTCCATATTGATGGTCATAGTGCAGACGTGCACATAGTCATGGCAGACAATGAACCAGTAACCTCTGTATTCCTTTCTCATGGTTTCTGGGATCAGGTGATATGTTTTCTCAACAAGAGAAAGCTGCTATACCTAGTCATAGGAAAGCCCTTTTCTATTTTAGTCTGGGATTGCTGAAAGATAAGCTTGGATCAATGTACAGGTAGGTGTTACCAAAATAGACATGTTTCTTCCACTGACCATCATTTCAGGGACAAGTACACAGCTGTCAGCTGTATCAAACACTTCACGGCACAACAATGAGGTTTACAGCCAACTCCTGTCTGCCTTGGGAGGCAGAGAGCTGGTGTATTTCCTCACTGTGACAGATTACCTCTTGGATTAATAGAGCCACAGGAATTCTACATAGAGTAGTAATGAAGCAAGAAACTGAGTGGCTAGCACTAGGTGCTGAACACTGCTGTTTGCACTAGCAGAAGCAGTCTCTAAACCAAGATCATCAATTCAAATTTGTTTCTGATAAATACAGTCCAGTGTACTGATGTCTATTAGTCCTGGAACTCTGAAAATATATGTGGTTCCAGAAATCAGTAAAGGGAGTGGCTCATCTTGGATCTTCCATTTAAAAGCTCTGTATCAACAATATTAAAATGATCACTCACCCAACATGCTCCTTGTGTGTACCCTCTGCTGTTAGCAGGATGGTTTTAGTCCTACTGAACTGAAGAACTGCAGCACTAAAAGGGTTTGGCTCAGATCTGGTTAATTCATTGCAATTTTAATTGCACCTAAAAACATTTCTTCTTTTGAAGATGCAAAGGCAAGGGCAACTTCCAGACCCCAAACTGAACTCGCCAGTCCACTTTTCCTCTATTAAACCAGACAGAGGAAATTTGCCACTTTAACATTGTGCCTTCTGAGATACAGAAAGCCTGTAGCCACATACCATTTTCATTTACTCATTCAAATGCTGGAAAGAACAGTGGGGCTGCAAGTGAACCAAACACAGAATGAACAGAAAATATGTCTGCATCTACAAGAAGTCATGAAGAATGTCAACTCTTTGTGTTACAACTGTAATTCAGCAGGGAAACGGAATTATGCTATCTGCCTTTCACACTGTGTCTTCTGGTCAGCTTGCAAGATTTGTATGTCCTGAGCTCCACTCTTGTGTCTTCTGCTCAGACAGTAAGTTCTGCACCTTAGGGATATTGTCTGTTATGCTAGGACGGTGCCTAGGACAGTGTGCTGATGGTCCATAGCAGGAGATACGCTGTAGCAGATAGATTAGTAAGCTAACTTCAGAATCACAAGATATAAACAAGATGGTTGGAAGCTGACAGAAATGAGGCCAAAACTTTGTCTTAACACAAACTGGACCTCTTTTCATCATCATCTTCTCAACTCACAATGCTCCCCCTAACTCACATTTTCTAACAAGGATGAAAGGACAGGACCAACATTTATTGATGTCTCTTTCACTCCCAGGAAGTCATTCTGGCTCACCTCCTGCCTGCATAGCAATGGACAGAAAAAGAGGACCATAAAATTCAACCCTTCAGGAGTTCTTTCACTGAGCATTGTCTTGGCTGCTCCTTCTTACGCAACACAATTCAAAACTGCTCCTTCAGCCACACTGCTCCTGTACCTGCCCCTGAACAGCATCTCTGAACTAAAAACAACTACCCTTGCAATCTCTGAAGAAAACTCTTTTCTGAAGAAAACTAGAGCTTATAGGATGGGAAATCTGCTCCCTTTCCAGAGAGTGGCTGGGAAGTAAACACAGAACAAGTAGGAGCATAGCAGTTCTGCAGCCTGAAAGACACACATATGACATACCAAAACAAGGCCTAAGCAGTCATCATCTATGCTTAGCACGTTTCCTTTCAGCCTCCGTATTCACTGATTCTGACAGTCAGCTCTGTAGACACTCTAACACTCATGCAACAGTGTGGCTGCAACCATCTTCTGCATTTGACTTAATCTCTCTTCTCAGTAGCATAAAGTGTTTTGGCTTTCCTACATCCTTTAAAATGCTGTAATATTCCTGAGATATAGGGAAAGCCCTGCTTGCAACTGGTCTTTCTTCACAAGCAGCTTTCTGTTTGGATGCCTAGAAGACACCTGCTTCAGCTACTGATGCACTAAGATCAACTGTTCACTGGTTCTCTCTCTACCTTTATATGCTTCTCTACCCCTGCCCCACATCTTCTACTTCTTTGCAGAAAAGACAGCTTTCATTTCTATGCATCTGGTGTGCTTCACAAAACAGAATTTCCAGATAAAGTCGCTTAACCCACAGGACAAGGAGGAAAACCCTGAAGAATAAACATAAATGCTTAAAAAAACCCAGATAGAATGCTAAAGAGAAAAAATCCCTCCTTGTCCTTTTACTAAACCAGAATGTGTGAGCCAAACAATAAGCTTCTCAGAAGAAGTGGTTCTGGCAGATATTTTCTACAACAGTGCATAACACAAGACAGCAGCCTTCTTTCTCATGGTGTCCCTAGGGTGCACAGGCACTTGCACATGTACTGAGTGGGACGTGATTACCTAGTTTTTCGCAAAGAGCCATCATGCATGTGCAGTTGGCACTTCCGCCTTTCTTCAAAAATGTCATTGTCATACAAAAGCTGTGACCTGAGTCCTTTTCCTACGTGTCCTTTTTTAATTATTTTTGAGCCAAGCCCTTGAGCATGTCACTAAGAAGCTTGAGTGTGCTGGGATCCTAATACACAAAGATCTTTAAAGTCTGTCAGAGGGAACTAAACTTGCCAGGTATTTGCATGGCTAACTGACCCATCCAGAGAGCCATTCCTTTGTGTCTCAAAGGAAACAGAAGGCAAACAGGCTGAGAGAGCTGGGCTTGTTCAATGTGGAGAAGGCTCCAGGGAGACCTTTTAACAGTCTTCCAATACCTAAATGGGGCCGACAAGAAAGCTGGAGAAGGACTTTTTATAAGGGTATATAGTGACAGAACAAGGGGGAATGACTTTAAACTGACAGAGGGGAGTTTTAGAAGAAATCTCAGGATGAAGTCCTTCCCTGTGAGGGTGGAACCATGGGAAAACAGTGAGATGGGCCCATGTAATTCATATGAAGGTGGTGAGGCACTGGCACAGGTTGCCCAGATATGCTGTGACTGCTCCATCCCTGGCGGTGTTCAAGGCCAGGCTGGACGGGGCTTGGAGCAACCTGCTCTAGTGGAAGGTGTCTTTGCCCATGGCAGGAGGTTGGAATTAGATGATGTTGAAGGTTCCTTCCAACCCAAACCGTTCTATAACTCTAGAAAACCTGGGAGGGTAATTCTGGATCTTCAGGAAAAACACAACTTGAACATCAGGGCCTTTGCAAACCCCAGAGTGTGCAGCCACAGGGTTGTACAACAGACAGCACTGTCATGAAATGCACTGTCACCTGCATGTCATGTACCTCTGTCATAGCAGCAAGAATACTGCTTCTGCACCAGTATCCTTTTCACAGCCTCCCACGGCAGATCCACAGCAGGTTCATGTATTACACCCCTGCTGCAAACAAGGACAACGTAAACTGATCTTACATCACTCAGTTCTTGTCCACTCCAAAGGGGAGTGGAAAGTTGGTGGCAGAGTGCTCTACAAGAAGAGGAGGCAGTGAAAAATGTGTGGGGACTGAACAAACAGGCAGAAAGCACTGAAAGGAGGAGTATTCAGCCGTTTAGCCCAGATTTGACAAGATTTGACTAGCAGGGGAAAACAAAAAAACAAACAAACAAACCAACAAACCAATCTACTTTCAAGGACAATTCTTAATTTTTATTATGTCATTACCTGAAAAGTATTAACTCAAACTGAAATTTTCTGATGGACAAAAATTTGACTGATGTTTTGGAAGATACATCTTTGCTTTAAAGTCTTCACTAAAATCGAAATGTAGCAGCAGGAGCAGTGGTAAAAATTAGCAGGTCTCCTCCACTCAGAGAACTGCATGAACAGAAATTGCTGCAATTAGCTGTCACTAAACAGTTCTGGATGTGGTACACCCATATCTTCACTCATTTGTACTTTTGGAAGCATCTTTCTAAGTACTTACTGTAATGGATGCCAGTCAGTAGTGAGCAATCTCAAGGAAGGCAGTAATAAAACTTCAGGGCAGTATATAACATGCCCTGTCCTCCCCCAGTCCCCAAGGCACAGTACAGTAACAGATGATGACAAAAAGCATTCAATGTTCCTCTGGGTCAACAGAGGTCTGCTGCTCATGATTCACTTTCTCACTGCCCACGCAGCAAGCCTTCAACGTATGGACCACTGTGTAGGTAGAAAGCAGCCCTGCAAGGCTAAGAAGAGTATAATAGTTTGTAGGAATACAACCCTTGCTCTTCTGTTGCAATTTTTTCCCCATCGGCATCTTACAAGAGAATAATTTGCTGAGACAGCATCAGGCCAAATCCAGACTTCCTAGGAGTAACCAGCAGAGAGAACAAGGATAACCTAGGTTAAATAACCTCTGTCTCTCTTCAGGATATTCACCATGGTGGCTTTTCCTACACAGCTTTTTGATTCTGACAGAGACATCAGGCAGGCCACCTGAGAGCAACCAGAACAACAGGCAGCACGGAAGGAAGCAGATGGAAAGAGATAATCGGCAGGTCCGACTCCAGCTGTCTATGCTGAGCTCTCAAGGCTGGAACACTGTGAGAATGATGATCTGTCTTCTGCCTTCTCCCAAAGACATTGTCAGAGGTGGTCAAGCCAGCTGAGGAAAAATTCTTCCTTCTGCTTTTAAGAGCTCCTTTGCACCTGCACCTCCGGGCACAGCTCCAAAAACCTCCTGTGGACATTAGTGACTCACTGGATTTGGCTGGGAAGGGCAGGACACTCAGCTGAAGCAACATGGAGAGTGCACATACAAGATCTTTCTGCAACACTTCATCTTCACATCGACACTAACAACTCATTACAGCCCAGCCACCCTCATACCAATCTTCTCAGAGCCTCAGCAATAAAGTTATACTTATGGCTGGAAATTTCAGATTCGTTTTGATTTTTACCATGACAATGAAGTATCTAACCTTTACAGTGGCAACAAAACCACCCTTGACCATCCCTGATATGTGACCCTAAGTACATCCTCATAATACAAATTGACAGGAATTCAAGGTTTTTGTTTGTTTTAAATTTCCTGGAGTTTTGGGGCTGATTTGTTCTAAATACTGGGAATCAGGAGCTATGACACAAATATTACTATGAGCATGTACGTTATTTATAGCAGATGTAGAACAACTACATTTTTTTATTTACAAAATACACTTTTTTACCTCAAAAGCAGATGATCAGCATTTGCCTTCACCACTGTTGCTGA
>NW_009931330.1:0-6926 GCF_000696875.1 Nestor notabilis | reverse complement strand
TCCTGCTGATGGTACCAGTGGAAAATGAAGCCAGACTTGGCAGCAGATACCCAACTACTGTAACTTGCTTTCTGTGGGGTTTAAGGAGCATGTACCAGGAGCCTGTGCAGCAATGCAAAGATTAATGTAGTACTCCCTGCACCACATGCACCTCACATTTACAGGTGCCTCTATGCAACAGGTATAAAACTGTGGATTTGGAAGGTCGGTCAGTTGGTAATATGGATGATGGTGCATCTACACCTGCTGCTCAAACTAAAAGGCAAGAAGGAATGCATAGGCAGTGGAGTGGAAGCAGGGATGAGTATCCTGGGAAGAACATAGGGATGTAGCCCAGTTGCATACAGATGGGATCAGGAAGGCCAAGGTGCAGATAGAGCTGAACTTGGCAAGGGACACAAAGAATAATAAGGACTTCTATAGGTATGCCAGCCAGAAAAGGAAGATCAAAGAAAGTGCATGTCCACAGTGAATACAACTGACAAACTGGTAAAAAACAGACGAGGAAAAGGCTAAGGAACTCAATAGCTTTTTTTGCCTCAGTCTTCCCTAGCAATCTCTCTTCCTACATCTCTCCAATAGATGGACCTTAAGGCAGGGACTGGGGGTGCACTGTAAGAGAAGATCAGGTTCGAGACCACCTAAGGAACCCGAACTTACTTAAAGTCTATGGGACCTGATGAGATGCATTCCAGACTCCTGAGACAACTGGCTGATGTAGCTGCCAAGCCACCACACCACACCACACATCTTATGTTTGAAAAGTCATGGCAGTTCAGGTCAAGTCTCTAGTGACTGGAAAAAGGGAAACATTGAACCCATTTTTAAAAAAGGTAGAAAGGAGGACCCCAGAAACTACCAACCTGTCAGCCTCAGCTCTGTGACTGGAAAGATCATGGAACAGATCCTCCTAGAAGCTATGCTAAGGCACATGGAGGACAAGGAGGTGATTCAAGACAGAAACCCTCGCTTTCCCCTGAGCAAATCTGGGATGTTTCCCTGGTTTTGGGGGAGACAAGCTGCATTCACACAGGGCTTGCCCAGAAGAAAAGGCAGTCCAAATTGTCCATACACATTTCTGCCGTATCATAGAACGGTTAGGGTTGCAAAGGTCCTTCAACATCATGCAGTTCCAAACCCCTGCCACAGGCAGGGACACCTTCTCCTAGAACAGGTTGCTCTAAGCCCTGTCCAGCCTGGCCTTGAACACTGTCAGGGATGGGGCAGTCACAGCTTCTCTGGGCAACCTGTGCCAGTGCCTCATCACCCTCATATAAGAGACATTGGTCCATCTGGGGCTCATCCTGCTGCCCAAGGAGGAGGGTCCAGAGCAGGATCCTCCCCACAAGGGGACCACAAGCATCCCTGCGTGTTATGATGCTACTCCCATCACGGCAGCACTGCTTCTCATAACCGCCATGACACTACTCAACATTGCCAGATGTCACTAATAAGATTGAAGTCTGTTCAGCAGAGTTTATCCACCACACTCCTAAGTCAGGTGCTTGTCTGATCACCTCTGGGGCCCTAGTTATATTTGTTTTAGTAGCACAGGATGGCTTGCTCTCTTAACAAGGACTTCACATCTGAGTGGATGTCCCTCTGACCACATGTCAGTCCTGAGCATTTCAGTCCAGCCTCTCCATTTTAGGGAAGCTGAGATGGGACCCAGAAAATGAGCAGCTTTGACTTGGTTAAAAGGGGAAGGAGCCCTACAGCACCAGTCAGAGGGTCAGCAAGCTTGTGACCTAGTGCTGTGTGGAAGTAAAGGCCATGTTCCTCCAGGCTGGTCAGGAGGCAGCACACCAGCACAATCCTACACAGTCTTCTGTACATTCTCTGGTTCACCTACTACCATCAGCATCCAGAAAGAGAACCTGTGCTGTGCCCAAAACACATGAACTTGTCTGCCAAGCAAGACCAGGCAAGTACTCTGATCGATCCAATTACAGTGCCACTGTGCACAAGCCTTCTCCAGGTGTTCATGTCAGTCACCACTTTGGATTGCCATGCATTCAGTGAGCAGGTGAGCAGTTCTGGCTTGTCAGCTGAATTAATTAGTTTTTTATTCAGCCATCAATGCATCTTGGATTTTAGGCTTTTGTTTCTACAGAATGAAAATACTTCGCACTTGAGTGGTTCATCACAGTTCAAACAAAGTAACAGCCACCACCATGCCCACTCATCAGCCCATCCTCAGAGCCAGGGCAGCTTCTGACCCAGGTAAAGTGAACTGGACAGCCTGAGGGAGTGCCATTTCTGATGCTTCCTGCAGCTCCTTAAAAAGTCACAGTCTTCGGCTGGACTCTTCCCATGATACACTATATCCTCCAGTGTTCAAGGAGGAAAGTGGCACATCATGTAATAAGAAAGCCATGAAGCATTTCAGGAGGTGCAATCCGTATCAGAAACATCATGTGCCCAAGCTGCAGTTCCCACAAGTGCTGCCAAGTCATAGCATTATTTCCTTCTCATACAAAACAGAAAAACCTTTGATGCTCAGTGATTCTTTGCAACATCAGGAAAAAAATTATTATCGCTACCACCCACCCACCCCACCACCAAAAAATAAATTAAAAGCACTAGTGTTTTTTACTGTTATTGGAAGCACAGGTTTTCACTTACAAAGAAATGCTGCCCTAAATCAAAAAGTCAGCAGGAGAATTCTGAGCACTTGGCAACCCATGGAAGACAGAAGAGGTTCTGTTTCAGGCTGTGGTGCTGCTGAGTCCTGCTTGATGCAATTGCGGCACACAGAGGAGTCTTCCCAGGAACAGCAGGGACAACTCAAGAGACACAGCCTGTGCTGCTTGTACTTGCACATTCTAACTACCTGAGTCCTCCAACCATCCTCTTTCCCACAGCACTGTCACGTTTTACAGAGACACACTCTGGCTATGAAAGACCACGGCATCTTCACAGATGCATGTCACTTGGGACAAAGCTTCTCACAATTCCCAATGCACCCTTCAGATGTTCTGCATGGGGGAATCTGCTGTGCAGCAGATGCACCCTTGGACCAGCATGGTCTGGGGTCTAGGTGCCCATGGAGCAGAAGAACGGCATAAGACCCCATGTGGATACATTATTTACTAGCAGGGTCACAGATTCAGCATTGCTGGGACCTGATGCCAGCACTGTTGGCAAGGTGGTTCCACACCCAGCCCTGGAGCAGGCCCTTGCTCCAACAGAGCAACAGAGAAAGAGATCGGTGGCCACTGGCTGGCTGAAGAAAGAACCTGAAGCTCCAAATGAGCTAAACCCTCCACAGCAATCACCTAGCATAGCCGTCTTCCAAGAGGCCCAGAGGAATCCATCACATGGCATCTTTAAGCAAAAGCCAAGAAACACCTGGCCAGACCCAGGAAGCCAGGAGCACATCTTGTAGTTTGCCTGAGAACAGACACAAACGTCAGAGGAGCAGGGTGACCAGTGCTGCCAAATCACACCTGTTAGAATCAAAGAATGGTTAGGTTTGGAAAAGACCTTAAAGCTCATCCAGTTCCAACTCCCTGCCACAGGCCTTCCACTAGACCAACTTGCTCCAAGCCCCATCCAACCTGGCCTTGAACACTGACATGGATAAGACAGTCACAGCTTCTCTGGGCAATCTGCGCCAGGGCCTCAGTACCCTCACAGGGAAGAACTTCTTCCTAAGATCTCATCTCAGTCTCTCCTCTGTCAGTTTAAAGCCAGATACCTGTGAAGACAAACCCTTTGTCATTTTTAGCATTATCAGACATACTACCAGTGGCCAGAAGTCAATAGCGAACACAAGCACAAGTTACCCATTCACTGCTGTCCCCTCCAGTTAATCTGCGGGGCAGTGCCAGCTGCCAGCTTTATTCTGAAGTCATTTGCATGTCTGCCCTGTATCATTACACCTCATTGTGCCCTGGTTTCCTGCAGACAGAAGAGGTTCCACATCTGAATTAGTTTTAAAATATGAGGTTCTGGATGTAGCATGCAAAGACTTCAGGCACCAAATAAAAATTGTTTTAGCAAAGTGCTTACATCCTTGCCTGGACCATATATTTAGAGCAGAAGGAGAGAAGTAAGAATAGCTATGTGTATGGTCCATTACACACAAACTGAAGAAAATGATGAACAGAATGTTCAAGGTGGAAAGGAGAAAAATCAATACTTCCCCCTAAATAGCCTTCACCTCTAAAAATAGACTTGTGTGGAAGTGTGTGAAGACTTTTACCCCTTCAGCTATATCTCTCTGGACAAGGACTGCCATCACAGAAAGAATGCTCAAGCCCCTGCTTATACAATACCATGGAATCAAGCAGCTCACCCTGCTGGTAATACATTCATGGCATCTCCAATTTGAACAACAGGGTAGGGGGGAATCAAACCAAACAAACCAAAAAACACCATCCAAGCAGATTCTGTGGAGAACTCCACATACTGGACTGATCTCCATGTCCTGGTACAGCCCTTGAACCAGCAAACCAGCCTGTAAAGTTTGGCACTTTGGAGTATTCCCAGTGTCTTCCTGGGATTGTTTGTATGGAAGAAAACTCACCTCAGAATATAAAAGTTCAAGGTGCGCAACACAACAGCTTTCTCCATACCTGTTGGTACAGATGATCTTTACATGTGCCTCATTTCACTGAGCATGAAGACCATATATTAGGAAACTTCTCCATAGCCTTTTGGCAAATGCCAAGAAAGGAAGGGTAAATAAAGGGAAAATACACATATTTCAAAAATATCGATTTGGGAATTTCATGCTGTGTACACAGCCATTTCAAAAAAGCCTAAGAGCTTCTCTTCAGCTATAAAAACACCAGGCTTTTTGCAAGCATTAGAGCTGAGATAACTAAATAGCATTAAAAACAATGCTCTATTTGCTAGCAGATTGCTTAGCAAGAATTTACTGGGTAATTTACTAGAACTTAAGAGGAGCAACACCCAGGATAAATTAGATAGCACTAAACTTCAAAACGTGTGCCATATGCCTACTGACAATGACTAAATCAGAGAAGCAAAGGAGTCCCCACCACAGCAAACTTCACGCTTGGCTGCAAGCCCAGCTGCATCCAAACTATGCCATTTCTGATGCCAAGCCATTCTTTCCCATAGCAGCTGCAGTTGGTATAGGACATGACTGAGAAAAGAACTACACCTGCCATTTGCTGGGAGGCTTCACAGGTTTCTTTTGAGCTCCCTGTCCATCCAAAGCCCTCCTACCCCTCTACTCTTGTCTGAGAAAGACCTGTCTCCACATCACCGTCTCTATTACCACTTTAGTATCATGGTAAATGATATGTCGATTATCATTTGAATTGTGCCGAGTCCTTGCAAGCACTCCAGTGCACCCTTGCTTTTGGCATTCCCACCCAGTATGGTCCCAGAGCTTACCCATCAGTCTTGCCAGGGCTGCACGGGCTGATTCACAAATGGAGGTACGGAGCGAGGGTTAGATGCCTCTGTAGCCAATATCATGGAATTTATGTAGGGAGAATAAAATGCTGCCTGCAGACTTCCAGATTTTTTTTTCCCAGCTTGAATTTTTATCAAGTTGTATGATAGCACTCTGAACACTTCTCTCTCTGCCCTGCTACAGAGAACCCCATATGGGAGTGGGAACAGCACCACAGAAAGAGATAAAGTGGAGGAAATAGTTCACTGATGGCTCCCTATCTATCATGACTATCATTTCAACCTCCGATTCTCCTGATTCTTCTGGGCCACCAGGACCGCTCCTCCAGGACAAGACTCGCATGACTAATGAGCTTCCTAACATTTCTTGTCTTACAGCCCCTTTAGACCATTCAGCCTTATCTCCTGCATCTCACTGGCATGTTAAATCTCAGCCAAATCTGCCAGGAAGGAGAAATTTCAGATAGTTTCCCACTAATGGGGTAAACTCATCCTCAATGGAGTGTTGCAGAGTGTTAGCAAAAATGCATGATGCTCAAGAGGCTGAGATCAGCATGTACATCCAGAACAGGTTACCCAGGTGGAAGCTGGCAGGTACATTTTCAGTGGTAAGATAGCTATCATAAGCATCTACAAATGGAGCAAATCCATACACTTTGGATTACACCAATCTGTAACCAGGTAAACACTGACTGCCACCCTGACCTTACATGGCTGTCCTTCAGAGAGTTCTGATCTCTGTGCTCCATCTGCCCCACAGAGATCCTGTCTTTGCCCACTGAGACTACTGCTCTTGGCAAGGAAGAAGCTCATCACAGAGTGCTGCACCTAATGCTTGTGTATCAAAGCCACTCTGACTTCTGCTCCCTTAAGCACAGTTGAAATGTCTCTCACAATATTGTCCCGTTGTGGTTAAAAAGCTAAATCACTGACTGTGAATTCCACAACAGAGAGGCGCTGGTTGGGTTGTTTTTTTTTTTTTACTTTCTTTGCTTGTTCTGCATTTGAGGGATGGTGGTGGTGTACATATAGCTTCTTCCCATGAAAAAGAAAATTATCTCAATGTTTGGTGCAAGATCAGGCCAGAAGACACTTAGCAAGTCGCCTTAATGCAAAGAGAGGCACACAAAACTCAAGGTCACGAATGTTTCATTAACACAAGACATAGCTAAAACAGCTATCACCCAGCGAGGCAGGTGTTTCTGGATGAAAGATAACTGCAGGACAGTAGACCAAACCTCAAAGCCACCAGCTTTCTCTTATACCCCGGGTTAGATTGTTACAATGTCTCCCATATCAACCTCGCCACCAACAGCTAAACCAGTGCAGCAACACTCACTTTTTTGCTGACAGCCAGTTTTGGGCCAGACATCCCTGGAACTGGCTATAAACTCCAGTAGCAAAACAATTTTTTCACATAGCTTTTGAGAAACAGCCGATGCGGAGCCCAAAGCAGCAGTACTAGCTACTGCAAAGCCTTTTTCAGCCGAAAACTCCAGTTTTGACCACCTCAGCTGACACGCGGCTCCGCACCG